>NW_025954343.1:0-60164 GCF_022376455.1 Epithele typhae | reverse complement strand
AGACACAGAGCGGCCACGTAATGCCACTCTACCACGTACGCGCTGCGTCCCCCGCCGTGCGCAGCAGACGCAGTCCAGTCAAGCCAATGCTTGGAGTTGCATGAGATTTGCGGGGCGGGGTGCGTCATAGCTCGGCGCGCATCGGTTCGCGACAGGCCTGGCGTTTTCGAGGCGGCCCGGCCTGGGCGTCCCGGGAGCGTGCACAGCTTGACCGCGGAGCGCCAGTCGATCGCACCGCCCACGGTCTCCCCGCGCGGGTGTTGCTCATCCCCGTCGCAGTGTTCCTGCGAGCTGCTTGCTCATCGACTGACGGGGCGGGGTAACCCCGTTGCGCCTTCGTTGACCGATGTGCGGCGGCGGCGCCGCGTGGGGCAGAGTAGAGTCGTGTGCCGCGGTGCGCCCTCCGCAAGGAGGCAGAGTGTCGGGGGACGGGAGGCCCGAGTCATGGAGAGGTACGGAAGCGTACGGAACCCAAAGCGACTGGTGCGCTCCATGCAGTAACGCGGTGTGACACGGAAGCTCCGACCTTCTCAGCGACGCGGGAGCGGGCGCTCTAGATCTCTGCCCGATTTATAGCTCTCGTGATTGGGTGTATAAAGCCTCTGGCCGAACGACCGCGCCCCGACACCCCCACTCAGTTTTCTTTTTCTACGCCCTTACTCATGTCCCCGCAATACAACACTACCACCCTCCATCCCTCCAACGCCCTCTACGAAACCACTCCTCGTCCTCGCTCTTCCATGTCGAAGCCCCGGGATGAGGATGACCCCAGATACCGCGATATGGACCGCGTCTTCGCGCGCCGGTACGTTCAGCTTATGAAGCAGCAAATCCAGCAGCGCAGGGCGGGCGTTTTTGTTCCAAGGTGAGCATCGATGCGCATATACTCACTGTTACCTGATGCTGAAGACCCGGTGCCCCTCAGAATGGATCTGTGTGACGATCACACGTCTCCATATGTGACTGCCTTGCTCGAAGTCCCCGGGATGAAAGTGGACCAGCTCTCCGTTCGGATCGAGAACGGCCGCCTCATCATCGAAGGAGAGCGACTTGGGCCGTCTCTCCATACCAGCGCCCTCCCATCACAACTTGTTTCAGACGCAGCGCCCCCGCATGCAGCCTCGGAGCCGCATACCAACCGCGCTGAGTCGGCCGCGGCAGACGATGCGGCGCTCGCCGCCCTATACCCTGTGCGCGAGCTCAAACATGGCAAGTTCCGCCGCGAGATCCAGATACCCCCTGGCGTAACGGTGAGTTCATGCATGCGCCACTGTGACCTTGTCTCGAAAAGGTGCTGATTGTCTTCCCTGCAGGCCCTTCATGTCACCAGCATACTCGTCGAGGGCATGTTGACTATCCGGTGGCCCCGCATGCCCACTCAAGTGGGCAATCAGGCCCAACAACCGGCGATACCCCTTACGCCGGTCCCGAATACCGAGTACCCGCACGCCGGCGTGTAACGCTCCCACCCGCTATGGTCTATTTTGTTCCCCGTTTACGGCCGTGTACGATTTCCTGCCAGTCCGCCACCTGAGTCATAGCTGCATCATCCCTATCATCGCATCGCATCGCATACGCCCGTACATATCCACCTCTGATTGTCTCACTGCTCACGTCGCTACACATTTGCTGATATCTTTATCCCCGCCGATATCTCGGTCTCACTGGCTTTCCTCATGGGACATCTGTTGATAGAATCCCCCGCTCCTATGTACGTATGCAGCTTGCGTTCACCTAGCTTTCTAGTCTCGCGCGCAATATCTTATTGCTCAGGTTTATGATTTTCACTCAGTGCATCTACTATACACGGTGCCGTCAATGTAATTTGTACTTCCGGTTTTCTCGGTGGGCACTCATGCTTACATATCCTCGACCCTCTGGCTACGAACTTGCAGCGTTGTTGCGCTGTTCGCACAACCGAAAGTGTCTTGCTTCGGCATTACATACCGGGAAGTTTATTTACGTGAGATTAGTTTGCGCTATGAAGTTATGACGGAAATTGTCTGGCTTGCTATGTTGTGAACAACAGAGGTCCAGGACTTGCCATGGTCTCCGGAATAGGCAAGAGTGCGAATGTATGACGTCATGATTTGGGGTGTATGGGGTCCTGGTGTTCGACGAGCGCGCACTGAGATCCTCAGCGCGACATCCGCGATTTGGGTTGCTCCTCTTTTCTTCCGTATCACCTCTTCCTACCTTTGCACCTTCACCCCATCATACTGGCACGTCTCATGTTGCAATCTAATTGACAAAAATAACAACATGGGGAACGCACAATCACTCACGCGCACCAGCGGCGCCCTCGACTTATTTGTGGCTGAACTGGGTGGAGACGTAGTCTACGAGGGAAGGTATGCACAAATCATCCAGAGTCTGTGTATAACTACCCACAGGCTCATGTAGCTTGGGTGTTGCACGCTTTCTGAAGACTGTGAAGTGTCGACACAAGAATGGCTACCTTGTCGTCAAGATATTCATCAAGCCTGACCCAGGGATGAGTTTGCGGAAATACCACCGCAGGCTGAAGAGTGCGTTCTTGATCTCTCATGTGCGCATACACACCCTGAGAATGGGCTGTTTAGTTGAACGGGAGGCTCTGGTCGACATTCCGAACGTCTACGGATACCAATCCTTTGTGGAGACTGACAAGGCAGGATATGTGGTCAGACAATGGGTCGCGAGCAATCTGTACGACAGGATTAGGTGCGCTTGATCCGTCGTTACGTTTACGCAACTTTCCATGCGAGCCTACATGCAGTACCCGTCCCTTCTTGAGCATGGTGGAGAAGAAATGGATCGCCTTCCAGATCCTCAACGGCCTCCGCGATGCGCGCAACCGCAAGGTCTCGCACGGGGACATCAAGTCCGAGAACATCCTCGTCACTTCGTGGAACTGGGTCTACGTCTCCGACTTCGCGTCCTACAAGCCGACGTACCTCCCCCTCGACGACCCTTCCGACTTCGCGTTCTACTTCGACACGTCTGGGCGCCGCTCATGCTACATCGCCCCCGAACGTTTCTACACCGCCAGCGAGAACCCGGAGATCAGCGCGAAGAAGTCGAAACTCGCGCAGGAGGACGGGGAGGGGAAGCGGGACGGGAAGGTCACGGAGGCGATGGACTGCTTCAGCGCGGGCTGCGTGCTAGCGGAGCTATTTTTGGAGGGCAAGCCGCTCTTCACGCTGAGCGAGCTCTTCAAGTACCGAGAGGGGGAGCTGAAGGTTGAGCCGCAGCTGGCTGGGGTTGAGGATGATGGTGTCCAGGTGCGTTTTCTGCGACTGTATGCGCCCCCTCCCCTGAGATACTGCCCAGAATCTCATCCTGCAAATGATATCCATCGACCCTTCGTCAAGACCTACCTTCGACACCCTCCTGCACACCTCACGAGGCACCGTCTTCCCCGAGTGCTTTTACTCCTTCCTCCACAACTACGTTTCCTCCGTCAACGAGGTCAATATCCCCTTCCTCTTCTCTACCGCCACTCCGACCACCGGAATCCCGCCGGTCATCGTTTCTGCACACAAAGCTTCCAATGCAGGGGTCTCTTCCAATAATCCTCTGAACAGCGACTCTCCCAGTGATCCATTCCCTAGCGATTCTGACCACCGGATGGAGCGGATATGGGCCGACTACGAAAGTGTCGAGCCGTACATCGTCAACGAAGCGGTCGAGGAGACGGTGATGGACGTCAAGGTCGACTACACCCCTCAGTTCGTCGCCTCAAGACCGTTACACGACATCCTCCCGATCGAGCTGAATATCCCCAACCGCGAAAGCAAGCTCCACAGCGCCTGGTCTGCCGGGAAGCGGGCAGCGGCTGAAGGTATGCTATGACTCCCGTTTCTGCTTTTTCGTGCTCATCTATTCCTCAGACGGCCCTGCGCTGATAATCCTGGCCTTGATTTGTGCGAACATCCGAAATTGCTACCTACCAAGCTCGAAGGTCCGCGCATTGGACGTCTTCCTCGCGCTTTCCTCGCACCTCACGGACGAAGCCAAGCTCGACCGGATGGTTCCTTACATCGTCGACCTGCTGCACGACGACGCGGCGATCGTGCGCGCAGCCGCGCTCCGCACGCTCATGCAGGTTCTCATGCTCGTGACCGTCATCACCCCGTCCAACGCTGCGATATTCCCGGAGTACATCATCCCTGCGATCGCTCACCTTGTGCGAGACCCCGACGTGCTCGTGCGATGCATGTATGCGCAGCTCGTCGTGCCGCTCGCGGATACGGCAGTGCGGTACTTGGAGATGGGCCAGGCACTCAAAGCGCATGGGACGTACAAGGTGTCCCCGGACACCCAGGAATACGATGAAGCGCATTTCGAGGTCCGCCGTATCGGTCTGCCATCCTGCGACACGCACTGACGAGGGTTGCAGGTGTCCTATGATGCGAGCATGAACGACCTGCAGAACAACATCCAAGAGCATCTCGCAGCGCTCCTCGTGGACCATTCTAGCGTGGTCAAGCGCGCCGTCCTCCACAACATCTCGTCATTGTGTATCTTCCTAGGCAGGCAGCGGACGAACGACGTGCTCCTCAGCCACATGATCACGTATCTGAACGACCGGGATTGGATGCTGCGCTATACGTTTTTCGACAGCATCATCGATGTCGCCGCGTGCACCGGAGGCCCCAGCGTGGAAGAGTACATCCTTCCCCTCATGATTCAGGCGCTCTCAGGTACGTTGCCCGATTGGGTCGACTCGGCATGAGCTGACGTGGTATTTGGACCCTGGATAGACGTGGAGGAAACGGTGGTGGCGAAGGTGCTATCATCGCTCACGAACCTGTGCGAGCTGCAGCTATTCCAGAAGATGCGCATCTGGGAACTCATGAGTGCCACGCTCGGCTTCTTGTACCATCCGAATGTCTGGATCCGGGAAGGTACTTGGGTCTTCTGTGACAGTAGGCACGCACGCTGATATTCGCTCTACAGGTGCTGCGGCCTTTATCGCGTCGGCGGCGAAGCATCTTCCGCCGAGCGACGTGTGGTGCATCCTGTACCCATCCCTAAAGCATTTCCTGCGCTCGGATGTGCGGGATGTGGACGAGAGGAACCTCCTTACGGCGATGAAGCGTCCGGTGCGGTGTGCTCATCCGTGTTTCATAGCCAGCCCATCTGACATTCCTACTCTGGGCTTCCAGTTGTCACGTCAAATATTCGACGCCGCAGTGCAGTGGGCGATGAAGGCGGACAAGACGCAGTTCTGGAGATCGGCTCGAACGACGAAGGTGGAGTCACCTCGGGAGAGCATGGCCAGCGTGCGCCAGGCTGGGAGTGCGGCCGCGCGGGCGCGATCGGAAGAGTGCGTGGATATTCATCTCGTTCGATCGCTGTCCGCTGACCCGTCGCAGGGACGAAGCGCAGCTCACGAAGCTGCAGCAGCTGGGCATGACGTCCACGGAAGAGGCCAAGCTCATGTCGATGCGCGATTACACGTTGAAGCTGGCGCGTGCGATATCCAGGTGCGCGGCTCATCGGTTGACACGTCGCTGCGCGGCACCGGCTGACCCACATACCGCCTTTCCTGTTCGGTAGCTTCGCCTCCCGGGTCAGCGTCGAGGTCGAGTCAGATGCGCTCAAAGTCACGAGCACGATCGAGCTGCAGAAGCTGGGCGTCGTGCCGCAAACAGTGTTCCTGCGCACGCCCGAGTCAGACGGCCGGTCCACGCGCGTGTCCTCGCGTCTCAACGCCGAGCTCGGCCTGCGCTCTCCAGGGACCCCTCGCACGCACCGCACGCTCAGCATCGACCACGGCCCTGCCTCGAGCGGTGCCCCCTTCGAGGACCTTAGGCGGCGACTGGCGATCATCAATGGGTCTGCGACCAGCCTCGCTGTCCCAGGATCGCGGGAACCGCGGAGCCCGCTACCACACCCCCTATCCATCGACGCGACCGCAATGGTACCGACGGTTCCTGAAGAGCTGCCGCAGGCCGTGGAACGACCGAGCAGTCCGGCGGAGTCGACGGTGTCCACCGCCAATTCCTCCGCCTTCCGCGCGATGCACCGGTTCCCCATCGGCGGGGACGGACAGAAGGCGGCGCCGGCGGTCGGGTCCTCTAAAGCAAGCGCGATCGGGGTGCTGGAGGCGCATGCGCAGATGCTCTCCGAGGGCTCGCAGTCACCGTCGGGGCGGTCCTCACCGGTGTCCGTCGCGGGTACTGTGCGCGGCGGGCAGGATCGGCCGCGGTTGCCGTCAATCGCCCCGATTTCCAGCTACGACGGGCAGGAGCCCGGTATCAGCAACCTTCTCGAACACCTCTACCTTGACAACAACCGCGACCTGCAGAACGACTTTGGCCCGCGCGTGCACGAGGGGCCCGTGCGACGACGGAACGCAGCGCGGCACAGCTTCCTCCCGCGGGACAGCACCACGCGCAGGCTGGAGGTGTCGCTCGTCGCGCACTTCAACTCGCACGCGGACGCGGTGACGGGGATCGCGGTCGCGCCGGACCACATGTTCTTCGTGTCCGCGTCGGACGACAGGACGGTGAAGGTGTGGGACACGGCGCGGCTGGAGCGCAACGTGACGAGCAAGCCGCGGCACACGTACAACCAGCACCACGCGCGCGTCAAGTGCGTGTGCATGCTCGAGGGCGCGCATTGCTTCGCGAGCGCGGCGGACGACGGGAGCCTCCACGTCGTGCGCGTGCATGTTGCGCAGAGCGGGACGCTGCCCAAGTATAGCAAGCTGCAAGTCGTGCGCGAGCATCGGACGGACACGCCAGGAGAGTACATCACGAGCATGGTGCACTACTCTACTGGTGAGTGGGCTGGGGTAGTCATGTGGGGAGACGCAAACTGACTGTTTGCTACAGAAACGGCGTCCAGCTTGATATATGCAACGACGCACTCCGTCATCACTATCCTCGACCTCCGCACGATGCGCCCCCTGCAGCGGATGGAGAACGCGCGGCACCACGGGCCCATCACCTGTATCTGCCTTGACCGCAAGCGGACGTGGGTCATTGTTGGAACCTCCACCGGCGTCCTCTCCCTCTGGGACATCCGCTTCGGGATCCTCGTCAAGAGCTGGCGCGTCGGCGTCGCGCTCAAGGGCCGCTTCGGGCGCGTGCACCAGTGCGTCGTCCACCCGACCAAGGGCAAGGGAAAATGGGTCGTCGTTGCGGTCGAGACGCCCAAGGCGGCGTCGGACATCGCCTCCCACACGCTCCTCGAGGTCTGGGACGTCGAGAAGTCGGCGCTCGTCGAGGCCTTCTCGACGCGCGCGGTCGTCAACCCGTCCGACGCTGCGGAAGAGCCGCGTGAGGTTTCCGTCGGGGAGGCGGAGGTCAGCCCCGCGGCGGCGATCGCTGCGCTCGTGCGTGCGCGGCAGGAGGGCGGCGCTGCGGACGCGGCGATGTTCGCCGAGGCGGCGATGCCGCCGTTCCCGGACGTGCGCGCTGTCGTGACCGGATCCGAGTTCGGGGGACACACGGTCGTGCACCGGTCGCACGTCGCAGACGTCGAGAGCAAGTCGGGTCGCTCGTCGGGACGCGGGTTCGTCATCACTGGGTCCGAGGACTGCAAACTCCGCTACTGGGACCTCGGGCGGCCGGAGAAGTCCGTGATCCTCAGCGGCGTCGATGCGGAGGGCGAGAAGCCGACGTATAGGTATGTAATAACAACGATGGGTGGAGTTGATACTCGACTGATGGACCTGCTTGTAGCTCGATTCGTGGGCCTGGAGGCACCGCGTCTTCGTACATCGAGACGTGGGTCACCGCGCAGGCCGGAAGTCAACACAGCCGTCCACCACAACGGCTGTCGCTCATCAACCACAACCAGCAGAATCTGCTCAAGGGCCACCAGGACACGATTACCGCGCTCGCGTGCATCGACTCGCCGTTCCGCGGCGGCCTGGTCAGTGGCGACCGCGCGGGGGTAATCAAGGTGTGGAGGGTGGAGGCGTTCGAGCAGTCGTGAGCGACGTTCCTGGCTTGTACGCGTGTAGCTATAGATTTCTCCTTGCTTTCTTTCTGTGCTGTGCTATGGCTGGATAGACAATAATAGGATTGGTTATTCTCCAGAAGTTGCTCGCGCACGTACAGATTGACCGTCCAAACACGGCCGCCGCATAAATATCTTCATGGACGACAGGTCTGCCGATTCGCATTCCTCGCGTGCGATGTCATTCGTGCACCCTTCGCGCATACCCACTGAGGTCGCTGAGAAGATATTCTGCGCATCAGCGACGTGAAGCGCACTGCCATGTGGTCGTCATGCATGTACGATTCGGTTTGAAGGCTACTCAGCGCGCTTTCAAGACAGACACAGGTCCCCCGGAGCAACAGATTATGTCACTAGCCCCCCATTCCGGACCCGGCGTAGAAGCTCAGCATCGCGAGCAACCTCTTCATCATCCCAAGTGTCCTCGTCCTCGTCGTTCCCCCCAAGGTCGGTTTCTCCGGGGCTGTCGTAATCCTCATCCACGTCGTTCTCCCACGACGACTCTGTCTCGTCCTCGCTGCGCAACACCGTCAGTCCATTGCGATGTATGACGTCTCCACCACCTACTAACCTCTCCAAAGCCCGCACGTAAACATCCCAGTTAATTCCAGGGACGTCTGCTATCCTGTTCAACGCCGCCTGCGGGACCAGGTCGCTGAGGAGATCTCTGAATCGCCCCATCGTGCTGTCCCGCACTAACGCGACTTCCGTCTGGACCAACACGTGATTGGGGAGCCGATGCACGACGGCCTTTTGCGGGCCGCCTTCGCCCTCCCCGCCGAGTCGAAGAACCATGCGGGGGTGGAAGAGCCTCGGCCACTCTGCCCTCGCCGCTGACGGCCAATCCAGGTCGAACGCATCTGAGTCGTCGAGGATGCGGACTGAGGCGAGCACGGGTGCGGCACTGTCCGTGAGGGATACTACAAGGGGCCGGAGCCCGGCCTGCCACGAGAGAGTGGGGTAGTCCGAGAACACTTGGGGGAGGACCGTCCATATGTCCAGCCACTTGAGCGACGGGGAGCGTATGGGATGCTGGGCGATGGCGGCAGGTTTGAGGGCGGGGAGGACAAGATGTTCAAGAAGAGGACAATACGAATCCAAGGTGCTGGTGACACGGTCCTGCTGCTCCGGCGTGAAGCAGACATCTCCTGTGTCGGGGATGAACTGGAGGAAAAGGAGGCCGGCGCCAAATCGTTCGACTATCTCCATCGGATCCATGGGATTGGCGCCGATTCCGACGGTGAGCTGTTGGAGGTCCGGTAGTATCCAGTACTTGGCGATAAAACGCGGGAGGAAGGGCATGGTACCACAATCCACACGAAGATCGAGGAGCGAAGGGAGAATGAGAGTATGAAAGTCATGATGCGGTTCAATAATACCGTCATCTCGTAGGTGAGAGTTGATCACTACAGAGATGAGTGCCGCGTTCCATCTCCACGCCACTAGCACACGGAGGCAAGGTGTGTGTTGCAGGACCACGTGCAGCGCATGCACGCTTGCTGAGTTGGAGAGGTCGGCATGGACGTCTAGGCGCGTCAACTGCGATCCAACTACAGACAGCAGTACGTTTCCGGTGGAACTGGGGGAGACGAACCAAGTTGGGTTGAGCATATTGTCCGTCAATGCGACCGAATGCTGAAATGCGTCGGCAAAGTCAAAGGCAGGATGAGAGCGGTGCGTGATCGAGGTAAGATTGGGACATCGGGAGAGGATAGTAGCGAGCGCGGCTCGACATTCATCGACGGCTTCGAGCAAGACGATGCACGTGTCCATGCGGAGGCTGTTGACCATGAGGCGCAAGTCGGAACTTGGTGGTTGTTCGAAAGACATGGTTCTTGCAAGAGGTAAAAACTGACCCATACGTCGGATGACAACGTCCTCGTAGAGCACCTTTGACGCGGCCCACCATGTAGATCTGCAGATAAGAGGAAGCGAAATTTTCGTCCGAAAGGCGCGCAGCCATGTGCGACTGAGAGACGGAGGGATTCATCTCGTTCCATGGCTCTGGGAAAACCTCAGAGAATATCTTGACCTGAAGCTCTGGTGGGATGTTGTCAATGGCTCTCGACGGTGTGTAGCGCGGTGATAGCTGCAACAAGATCGAGACTCAGCGACGTCATGAAATCGGAGTGATGCCAATAACAAGCATACTCCAAGAGACTCTAGAAGCGTAGCAACAGTGGACTGCAAGCACAGCAAATTCTTTGTGGGCAACATGTGAATGAGGGGCTCTTCGTTGTAGCGTTCGGGGTGTAAATGCCCACGAATCTTGAACAGGTTTACAAACGAGGCCATTATAAACGTGTTTGTTAACGTATATATAAACCGGTTTATAAACGATGGTGGGCGCTTCATCAATCTACGAGCGAAAAGTCTCATGAGATGAGCACATCAGCTGTGGTGACGCTCCGCGAGCCCTCAAGGCCTCAGCGCTGGATGACGGTGCCTCTGTACGCAATTTCTGAGTGCCAGGAATCGGCGCATCCGCGTGATGGTCGAGTATCTTGACGTTCACCAGTGTGGAGTCACCCTCCACCCGGCACTCCCGAGCATCGATGGTGCGCGCATTCTGGGACGAAAACTTCTCATGTGAGATCAGCGACTCATCGGTCGACAACGCCGGCATTCTCGACTAGTACAACGTCGCTCAGTATCATGTCTTCCGTCTGTTCGAGATCGCAGTGATCAGTGCAAGCGATCTTCGTGCTACAGTGAGCCACACACCTCGCCGTAGAACTGTGCGAGGGTAGTGAGGTTATCAATCCACTTCTCGAGAACTGCGTCAGACGTCCGATCGTCCATGAGGAGCACCTTAGTGATTGCACTGGCCACAGCTGTAAGTCCTGGCCTGCGTGCTGTGAACCGGACGGGGCAAGGACCGGACTGACGTCCTCCGGAGGCCAGCACGACCTCGAGATCGCGATTGAGGAGAGAAGCATAGGAGCCGAGGTCTTCAAGGATCTCGGGGTCGCAATTCCAGCTCCGGAAGTCGCAAGTGGGCGTAGCGGAGTCGACGATAGGAATAGTTGACGAGAGAGCATCTAGGCATATGCGGAGAGTGTTCAGTCGCAGAAGGAGAGTGTTGGGGGTGACACAAAAGGGGGCATCGTAATGTGTGGGGGCAAGCGGAAAGACAAAAACCCGACTCACCTATAAAGCCGCATATTCTGGCGTGTCTGACTATCCTGACTCAGATCCAGATGTTCTCAGCGACATCCAAGACCATTCGAGACTGGCTAGTGGTCCAATGCATGGCTGAGCGGACGTTGGACCGAGCGAGCACGCCCCAGACAGGACCATGGGCTGCTCGGGGAACACCTGGTCAGTAGAATTGTTGAGCCAAGTGCATACGAAGTCAAAAAAGCAACACACTACCAGTGAAACAGATTATCGCCGCGGCAGAGCAGCCCGATTTTGGTCCAGTTGTAGCCATTAGTGAGGGTCGAGGGTCGCAAGGGGGGCGATAAAGAGGGCGAGAGCGTAGCGCGACACGTCGCGATGATGGTAGAGCCTGCTGGGCACGAACGGTGGCAAGGATCAAGGAACGTTCAAGGGAGGATTCTGGACGCCGCGCTCACGTCGCGGGCGCGTCCATGCTGACGTCATCCCATAGGGCGCCTGTACCTGGGTTCCCATTTACAAACATATAAAAACGGCTGCTCTAAGAGGCCTATTACACACACGTTTTCAAACGTCGTTAACAAACCGTTAATGAAAGGTTGTTAAAGTTCTTTTAAATAAACCCCGAACGCTACTTCGTTGACACAAAGCGACTCGAACCTGGCGTAAATCCGAGTTTTCTCGCATCACACGTGCGTTTTCTCCGGCCACAGCTATGTCGTTGTCGGTCGACATGCCGTTGCACACCACTGCAGCGTCACCCATATCGAGCGTGTTCGTTGGCACGAAGTTGTGATATTGGGCAGGGGAGGGCGCTTGAGCGTTCAAATTTGCAGGCGCGCATCACATGGGTTGATTAGGTAAGCATCTCCGAGTTTCGCTGAGTCAGGCCGCCAGCGAATTCTGTACCGCTCCTCAAGCTTCAAGGCCTCACCAGCCTCGCCACGATGTGAAAGTAAGCGTCTCGTCACTTCATATCAGCTGTCAATCCGAACACCAGAAGTGTTTTAGACTGCGTCGTCTGTACGGCGCATTCTTGCCGTCTCGCTAATTGACGCTCCAATATCTTCTCTTCTGCTTGCCACTCCGACACACTTCTAGCAGTATACAAGAGACATCATTAATGGTTTATAACCGGGACACGGATAATGGTAGGCACGTCTTCTGGCGTCTCACCGTTGGTTAAAAGGCTCGTCAAGTCGCAGAGACCTCACTCAGTGGCAGCAGCTACTTCAGTCTCCTCTCCAGCCTCTCCAGTCTCCAGCATCTCCTTCACTTCACCATGAAGTCTTCCTTCGTCGCCCTTGTTCTTTCTGCCCTTGCTTTCTCCGTTCATGCCCTTCCCTCTTCCCCGTACTCCGACAGTGCTCCCCCGTCTTCCGAGTACTCCACCAGCGTACTCCCCTCGTCCGAGCCCTCTTCCGAGCCCTACTCCAGCAGTGCGATCCCTTCTTACCCGTACTCTGGCAGCGAGGTCCCCTCCTCCGAGTACCCCTTGAGTACTTCTTTGCCGTACTCCTCGCACTCCTCGTACTCTAGCATTCCTCCCTCCTCTTCCGCGCATTCTAGCAGCGCTCATCCCTCGGTCACGCCGCATTCCAGCAGCGCTCATCCCTCGTCTAAGCCGCATTCCAGCAGTGTCCACCACACTTCTGCTCATCCGAGCAGTGTCCATCACACTTCTGCCCACCCGACCAGCGTGCACCACACCAGCAGTGCTCGGCCTCACGTGCGTTCATCACCCTCTCTCCGATCGCTTCAGCTGACATGGCCCTCTCCAGCCCACTGCTCCCGCGCACCCCGAGTGCTGCGACAGCACCGTGCCGCTCTACCGCGCCTACAGCAAGGCCGCCACCGACCACTTCTACACGGCGTCCAAATCGGAGCACGACCACGCCGTCGCCTCGCTCGGGTACGCCAACGAGGGAACGGCCGCTCAAGTCTTCCACGCCAAGGTCGCCGGCGCGGTTCCGCTCTACCGGCTCTACAGCTCGAAGGGCACGGACCACTTCTACACCACGAGCGCGTCGGAGCGCAGCAACGCGTTGTCGAAGCTCGGGTTCGCGAGCGAGGGCATCGCGGCGTACGTGTATCCGACCGCGAAGTGCGGGAGCGTGCCTCTGTACCGGATGTACTCGAAGTCGGCGGCGGACCACTTCTACACGACGAACTTGAACGAGAAGAACAAGGCGGTGGCGTCGCTGGGGTACACGTACGAGGGAGTGGCGGGGTACGTGAACCCCGTGAAGGGCAAGGGGTGCTAGGCACGCCGCACGCTATGGTGAGTGGTCACGACACGGATTTCAACCCACGATCAAGGCTTGTTAACCTGCATATTTTAGCTTCTGTTGTGCACCGCCAGCGATGCATAATACCCGTCAAGTCCAAACGGGCACATTGACGCTGAAGCCGTTTCGGTCTCGTGCTCATCTTCTCGTCATTCGTGCTCCGGCTTTGCCTCGTCGTCCGTATATTCATCCCCGTAATCCACATCACCCTGGGAGTTGTCCCCCTCGTTCCACGCCCCGTGCTTTTCCTCTTCGACTTAGACTCCCTCTTTTTCTCCGTCGTTGTCGCACTCTTTGATGCTATCTTCTCATCGATGATCACCTCGTCTTCGGCCGTCATCACAGAGGAGTCCTCGTGATTTTCATACGGTATCATTCGGAGGCGCATACAACTATGGGAGACATGGCATAGATTGAAAGATCATTCACAGTGCGCGTGCACCGGTGTGGATTCCACTGTCGAGGCGGTGTTAGGCCGCATGCGTCTTCGGACGGCCGGAACTTCGCGAGTTGAACAAGGGTAGAGAGCAACGCCAAGAGAAGGGGGCGGCGGGACAGGCCGCTGGGAGAACTATCATGCAACACTCAGCTCGTGCCGTTGTCTGATACGCAGGGTGTCCACCGCATCGTGAGCTCAGAGTCATAGCCACCAGCTAGCTGCATGGCAGGGTGAAGACGCCTCGAAGCAGTGTGGGCTTGGAAGTTGGGAGCCTGACCAAGGATGCGGGCACGTGCCACGCGCCGCCAGCGCTGAAACCGTGGCGCTCCCTCCCATCATCCGCTCTTGTCGCTAACTAGCATCGAGGTCTGGGCGCACCGCTTCGTGGGGTTCGTTGCCCGTTTCTCGGGCCCAGCAGACGAGAACATGATGCCGAGCCGGTGGCTTGGCAGAGGCGCAACAACATATCCTTCTCCACTGTCCGCCTCCTCTTCGACCGCGACCACGACTCACTGTTCACGACCCCCTCGTCGTCGCGACAATGCCGGGATCGTCCCAGTTCGTGAGCCAGTTCTTCGCGCTCTGCATCAAGAACTGGACCATTCTCCTCAAACATCCTTTCGCAAGTGTTTCCCATCTGATCACGCGTCCACCTGCTGATCTCCGCCGCAGCTCTCGCTTTTCCGCTGCCTCATAGGCCCCATCGGGATCGGCATCCTCCTCGCATACGCACCAAGCTTCATCTCAAAGCCCGACGTCGTCCGTCTTTCCTTCCGCATGAGCTTCGAATAACGCTGATCCCTCCGTTCTTCAGGGCGGCCTCGGCTCTATCGTCCCTGTCCGCGCCCTCGCCGACGCCTTTGATGCCCGACGGATCCTGCTCTGGTCTGACGACACCAACTCTACTGCCGCAGGTTTCACTGCGGATGACGTCGTCGCCCGCATGACCGCTGGGTTCTCCAGCAAACAGCTTGCCGCATTCCACAAGGTCACTACGGACGAGATCGCAGGCCGGTGTGTCGAGAACCCAAATGGCAAGTCTGGGTGCTTCGCAGCCGTCACCTTCGAACGGCTCCCCGCGCGCGGAAACAACCAGACCATCAACTACACGATCCGGGTCGACGACTCCACCGGCTTCATCGACGTCAAGGGGCACAACAGCGACTACGAAGTCAGAGTACTGCCTGTGCAGTGGGCTGTCGACAGTGTGAGTACGCTCTCGTCAACTTGATTGTTGCGCTGACGTTCTTGCAGGCGATTATCGAGGTCCAAACGGGCACGAAGCCTCCCACCCCGCTCGAGTGGCCATTTTTTTGGGATTTTGGGGGCGACGCCAGCGATTCTCGACTGAGTATGTGGCAAGCGCACTCTCACCACAGCCCCGCTAACGTACATCGCACCAGACTTCCTCAGGATGGTCGGCTATCTTTTACAGCTTCCATTGTACGTATTCGCACCATCTGTATCGTCTGACGTGTCACTGACGGCGCGGCCTAGCTACATCTGTCTCATCGGGATTGCGTACCATATTCCAGGAGCTGCCACAGCCGAGCGTACGGTGGGCCTGACTAGTCATATGAAGGCGATGGGATTGTCGGACACTGCCCGCGTCTTGTGAGCCATTTCCCTCCGCTCGTCAATCCGTAAACCGACTGGTTTCTAGGTCATGGCATTTCAGCCTGTCGCTCGCCTATCTCCCGGCATGGATCGTCCTCTCCATCATCTGGAAGGTCAAGCTGTTCATTCTCACCAGCTATGGTTTCATCTTCGCCCTCTGCGTTCTTACCGGCCTCGCGACCGCCTCGTTTTCGATGTTCATTATGGCGCCCTTCGGGAAGTCTCCTTCACTCGCTGCGATCCTTGCGACGCTCTGCTGTCTTGTGCCAATCACGATCACTATGTTTTGGCCGAACATGGACTCCACCAACGCCGGCATCCTCACATTCTTCTTCCCGACCTTCTTCTTCGGCTGGACGTTTACCACAATCACGGACTTTGAGACCCTTCTCCTGCCAGCTTCCCTCACGACGCAGCCACAGCACGAGTTTCCACCTCCTACAATCCTCCCGATGTTGATTGCCGTAATCGTGCGCTCTCCCTTCTCCCTCCTTCGCACTCACCCGCTGACCAGTGACTAGATCTCGATATTCTTCTGGCCCATTGCCGGCGCTCTCATTGAGCGGTGGCGATTCGACCCCTGGAACCCGTTCGGGTCGCGTGCGCCGTTATGCGGTCGCCGCGCAAAGGACGAGAAGCCGCACGCACACCCTCCTGGCACCGCGATCTCCATCCGCGGCCTCGAGAAGTCGTTCCAGTCGTCCGTGTTCAGGCGCAAGTCCGGGCTCGTCATGGCCGTGCAGGACCTCACGCTCGACATCCCGGAGCACGGCATCTTCGCGCTGCTCGGGCCCAACGGGTGCGTATCACCCATGCGTCGGGTGGAGGTCGGGAGCTGACGCGCGATGTTTCTATTCCAGCGCGGGCAAGTCGACGCTCATGGCCGTCCTCGCGGGCCTCACCGGGCGCACGCGCGGGACGGTTCTCTACGGGGACGGCGTGCGCGAGCCCGCGCGCGGGAGCGTTGGTATCGTGCCGCAGAAGAACGTGCTCTTTGATGAGCTTTCGTGTCTGCAGACCCTCCGACTGTGGCGCGAGATCAAGACCGCAGGCAACGCGGGCGCGACGCGCGAGTCGGACGCGGACCTCGAGGGTCTCCTCCGCGACTGCGATCTGGCGGAGAAAATTCATTACCCATCGGGCAAGCTCAGCGGCGGACAGAAGCGGAAGCTCCAGCTCGCCATCGGGTTGGTGGGAGGATCGTCGAGTACGTTTTCCCGCGCCCGTGCGAGCTCATGCGTGCTGACTGGCCCTCCTTCCAGTTGTCTTGGTCGACGAAGCGACGTCCGGGTCGATCCGATTTCGCGGCGCGCGATCTGGAAGACACTTGCCGCAGTGAAGGAGTCGAGAACGATTGTCTTCACGACGCACGTAAGTCGCCCAGGCAGATCGCGAGTGCGTGCGCAGGTTCTGACACGGCCTTCATAGTTTCTGGACGAGGCAGATCTGCTCGCCGACGACATCGCCGTGCTGGCTACCCCCGGAAAGCTCGTCGCACACGGCACCTCAATCTCGCTCAAATCGACTCGCGGCGAAGGCTACAAGCTGCGCGTCACTTTCGACGCGGAGACTGCCAAGACCGGGATCCCGGAGTCCGATGTTCTGCAGTTCGTGCAGCGCACGGCGCCGGCGGCCTATGCGACCACGACGGGGCCTCGGGAGCGTGTTTTCCACCTCAAAACTACGGACCTCCACGTCGTCAAGCACGTGCTGGAGGACGTCGACAAGGAGAAGACGCGCATGCAGATCTCTTCCTATTCGGTGTCGGCCGCGTCCATTGAAGACATCTTCTTGGAGCTGATGGACGCCGAGGACAAGAACGAGGATCCCGAGAACACTTCTAAGGACAACATCGCGGAGACTGGTGGCAGCGCCGAACGTCGATCCCACGAGAAAGTCGAGCTGACGACCGGTGTGCAGCGTTCCGTCTTCGGTCAAGCTCTCACGATCTGCTACAAGCGGCTGTTGATCCTCCGTCGCTCCTGGCTCGCACCTCTCCTTGCCCTTACCTTCGTCATCATCCCGTCCGTGATCCCGCTCAAGTTCCTTGAAACTGGCGGTAACACGTGCGACGTCGTCAGTCGCGACTTCAGCGGAAACTCGCTATATCTTACCACTTCGCCGCTCGAATATCTGTTTGGAGAAAATCCGGGTCCCTCGCTCTTCCCTCCAGACGCTCTCGCACCGCTCAACGTTTCCGGCGTGCTCACCAACACCTCGATCCCCTTCACCTCCAACGCCTCCTTCGTTGAGTACATCAGCCGCAACTTCACCAACATTTGGAGCCCCGGTCTCAGCATCGACCTCGACACTGGTGCCGCGCTCATTGCTTGGAGCGCCCACGAAGCCCTCTCGAGTGCCACGTTCTTGAACGCTGCCTCGAACCTCCTCCTCAATCACGCGCTCAACAGCACCGGGGCCGGTACGGGCTACGCCACTCCTCTGCTGATCACCCCAACCATTGGCAGCTTCGCATCGAAGGGCTTGGGCGACCTGACCCCCATTGTGTGGGCCGCGGTGTTCAGCGCGGCGATGGCCGTGTTCCCCGGGTTCTTCGCGCTGTACGTCGCGCGCGAACGCCACTCGGAGGTGCAGGCGATGCATTTCTCGAACGGGCTGTCGAACCCGGCTGGGCTCTGGCTCGGGCATCTGATCTTCGACGCGATGACGACGACGTTTGCGGCGACGTTGCTCGTGGTCGTGTGGGCAGGAAAGTATGCGTTCTTCTTCCACGGCTTGGGCTACTTGGTGAGTGCGATTCCAGTGTGACTATAGTACGGTCGGGGGCTGACTTGCGCCGTGGATAAAGTGGCTCGTGATGATGCTGTACGGGATCGCGAGCATCCTATATGCGTACTTATTTACCCTGTACTTCAAGTCACCTCTCGGTGCATGGGCAGCGATTGCTGTCTGGCATGTTATTCTGTTCTTGGTAGGTGACTTTCAACTCATCAGTATGGTCTTGACTTAACGTTGTTCCACAGCTCTACACAATGGCCTACGTCTTAGCCCAGACGTACGGGGACGCCGTAGAGACACAGTCGTTGTACGCCGTGATTCGTGAGTATCACTTTCCTTCATGTCTGACTCGGAGCTGATTATTATCCCAGACTTCACGGTGGGCCTCGTCTCTCCCCTTCCGAGCCTCGTAAGTCTGTGTGCGATTCAAGATGCTTGCTCCCTGCTCACGTCCCATCACAGATTCGCTCCTCTTTCGTCGCCACCAATCTCTTCTCCATACTTTGCGTCGGTGAAGTGGTCACCGGACCCTCCCTCTACGGCAACATCATGCACTACGGCGGGCCTATCCTCTACCTCGTTCTTCAATCGTTCATCTACTTCGGCATACTCGTCTACGCGGACTCCTTCTCCCTCGTCCGCAGCACCCTCATCCGCCTCCGGACCAAGGGGCTCCGCGCACGTCGGAACTCGCCGACGTCCACGGAGAATGTCCGTCTTGCATCCGCGTCCGACACGGATGGCAACGACATCGCTCTCCGAGTGTGCAATGTGTCCAAGTCCTTCGGCGCTTTCAAAGCCGTTGAAGGCGTCAGCTTCGACGTCTCCAAGGACACCGTCTTCGCCCTCCTCGGTCCGAACGGCGCGGGGAAGACGACGACGTTCAACATGATCCGTGAGTCTCCTCATCGTGGGCGCGCGTTCGCCGCGCTGACATGCTTGCTCTCAGGGGGCGACATGACGCCCGACTGGGGCGAAATCTTTGTGAACGGGCACTCCGTCGTGGGGAACACCAAGGCCGCCCGCTTCTCGCTGGGTGTCTGTCCGCAGTTCTCGGCCATCGACGCGCAGCTCACCGTCCGCCAACACCTGCGGGTGTACGCGCGGCTCAAGGGTCTGCAGCGCGGCGCGCAGGTCGACGAGAACGTCGACGCGGTGATGCGCGTCATGGGCCTGCATGTGTACGCCGACCGTCTGGCGAACAAGCTCTCGGGCGGGAACCAGCGGAAGCTCGCGCTGGCGATTGCGCTCATCGGTGGGCATCCGTCTGACACACGTCTACTCGAACAAGGAGTTGACCACTACACAGGAAACCCATCGGTCGTGCTCGTCGACGAGTTCTCGACCGGGGTAGATGCGAAGATGAAGCGTGACATGTGGAGCACGCTCAAGCACGTCGCGCCCGGAAAGGCGTTCGTGATCACCACCCGTGCGTCTCTCATTCCACCTGTGGAGTCCTTCTGACGAGCCTGCTCCCAGACTCCATGGAGGAAGCCTCTACTCTCGCGAGCGACGTCGGCATCATCTCGCAGCGCTTGCTCGGTGAGTTTCTACCCACATCTCCCGTTTCATATTCCCATTCTGATTGCTGCTGGACAGCTGTCGACTCGACCGATGCACTCATGGCTCGATACGCGCGATACCTGGTTCACTTCCCTGGCCGCACGCGCGAAGACGTCGTGCGCGCGCAAGAGGTGATGGCACGCATCCCTGGTGCGCGCCTCTGCGATGACGTCGCGACACGCTTCGAGGTTCCCGTCGGGAACGCCGACGAGGGCGTGCCCTCGCTCGCCGTGCTGTTTGGCCTGCTCGCGCACGCTGGCGTGGGTGAATACGCCGTGGAGGAGGCGAGCCTCGAGAGCGTTTTCATGCAGGTCATCCGAGACAACGACAGGCCTAACGAACGGGATGAAAAGTTTGCCTGACGGGACATCTGTAACGGCTCGGTCATTATGCTAACGATATTCACCCGGCTCCACTATTGTATATCTCTCCCTACTTGTAACTATCAGTACAGCTACTTATCCCTCATACGTCATGCTTAAGTGTACCGTCCCGCTCCGCGAAGACCACTTGTGGCCTTCCTCTTCTCGCATGCTAGACAAAGTCGGATTTTCAATGCACTGGGCTGGGACAATTGGCAACTCGTAGAGCGACGATGGTACCTCACTCTCACGCTCTCCTAGACCTAGCCCCCCGTCTTCCGAGAAAATGTTCGTCGCCCCTCGCTCCGTGGTCTTCGTTGCGCTGTTCAACGCCCTCTCCCTCGCGGCCGCCGTGAAGCGCGTTAACGTCACACGCAGCATGCGCTACGAAGCCAGGGAGAACGCCTGGGCGGGCTGGAAAACCGACCACGGCATCGCCCTTAGTGAGCCGCGCGCGGGCTGCCTCAAACGCTTCGTATGCTCGTTCGATCCGTGGTTCCACGGCAACAGCAACAACGCCGACGACAGCAACAACGGCTGCTCAGGATCCGATATGACGAGTTAGAACGATGACAAGCGGGTGCAGGCGAGGATCGACAAGGTACGATATCGTCCCGCTGTTCTCAACGCTTGGAACGTCTCTTGGAAATACTCGCGCCTAGTGTCCCGGCTGCGTCGGCCCTGCACCGTGTGACGAGGACGACCATTTGACTCCTCAGGAGACTGGCAGTCTGTGGCCCTCGTACCTATGGACCTCGGGATGTACCATGACGTCCTGCTACGTCGCGGGAAGATGATGTCACACGACTGGAATGGAGTCTTAACAATTGGGCGCGGAGTAGTGTGGAGGAGCAACGGTGCGGCGTGATTCTTCGTTCTTGGTCCGGCTCTGCGCGCAGTTGCTCGGGGTCTGACTCGGGCGTGGTTTGAGGCACGACGCCCAGCTTCTCCAGCTCGACCGTGCTCGCGACTTTGAGCGCGTCTGACTTGACCTTGACGCTAACCCGGGAGGCGAAGCTATCGAACGGGGTGGTATGTGGGTCAACCAGTGACGCGTCTCCCGCGAGTCCGAGGACGGAGGCTCGCTGACACGCTGCAGCCAAGTTCTGGTCGGAGAATTGTTGGAGTCTAAACACCATCGATTGTTTGAGGATGGGGCATGGGGATGTATGAAGGAGAGAGGGAAAGAGAGCGGTCAACGGTGAGAGTCGTTGGACTCCGAGGCCGTGATAGCGGTTCGGGCCGTGGCGGCCGGCGCGCTTGGGCCTTACATAAGCCCATCGCAACGGGCGTCATCGCGCCGACTGATGGGATTTGGGCGGGTCCAAGTGAAACACTTCCACCTGAAATGGAGGCAGGTCTTTGAAGATGCAGTGTTAAATGTGAAAGGATCTTCGCTGCACCAGTGTCACTTGCAGTACTCCCGGTAGGCTTCGTGCCCAGAATTCATTTGGTCATGCCGCATGATGCGTGTCCCGTCCGACAAGATCCGGAAGGAAGTTCCGTGTGCGCCCCCGCCGTTCGTTGGAAGCCGGAGTTGCTGCGGCAACTGTCCGGTCGTCGTGGCCACGACACAGAAGGAGGCCACGGCCGCACTCAGCGCGCCCACCACTCCCAATGCTCGGGCCAATCGATAGACGTGAAGCGGGGTGGGGAGTTGAAAACTGAGCACAAGATACTTGACCACGGAGTTACCGGCGAAAACAAACCACGACCACGAGTGGAGAAAATACGACGATGCGATTGGGTACGTCGATATCCTAGCACAATCGGCTTTAAGAAAGTGTCCACAGAAGAGGAGAACCCAATGGAGCCTGCAAAGCATATCACAAGCACTCATGAAAGATAACGAATTCAGGGTATCGTCGATGAGAAAATGGCATTAAAGGGTACGACGACGACGGAGAAGAGGGAATCGAAGTCGGAGAGGAAAAGCACGGGGCGCGGGATGAGGGGGACAACTCCCAGGGTGATGTGGATTACGGGGATGAATATACGGACGACGAGGCAAAGCCGGAGCACGAATGACGAGACGATGAGCACGAAACCGAAACGGCTTCGATGTCAATGTGTCCGTTTGGACTTGACGGGTATTATGCATCGCTGGCGACGCACGATAGAATCTGAAATATGCAAGTTAACAAGCCTTGATCGTGGGTTGAAATCCGTGTCGTGACCACCCACCATAGCGTGCGGCGTGCCTAGCACCCCTTGCCCTTCACGGGGTTCACGTACCCCGCCACTCCCTCGTACGTGTACCCCAGCGACGCCACCGCCTTGTTCTTCTCGTTCAAGTTCGTCGTGTAGAAGTGGTCCACCGCCGACTTCGAGTACATCCGGTACAGAGGCACGCTCCCGCACTTCGCGGTCGGATACACGTACGCCGCGATGCCCTCGCTCGCGAACCGAGCTTCGACAACGCGTTGCTGCGCTCCGACGCGCTCGTGGTGTAGAAGTGGTCCGTGCCCTTCGAGCTGTAGAGCCGGTAGAGCGGAACCGTGCCGGCGACCTTGGCGTGGAAGGCTTGAGCGGCCGTCCCCTCGTTGGCGTACCCGAGCGAGGCGACGGCGTGGTCGTGCTCCGATTTGGACGCCGTGTAGAAGTGGTCGGTGGCGGCCTTGCTGTAGGCGCGGTAGAGCGGCACGGTGCTGTCGCAGCACTCGGGGTGCGCGGGAGCAGTGGGCTGGAGAGGGCCATGTCAGCTGAAGCGATCGGAGAGAGGGTGATGAACGCACATGAGGCCGAGCACTGCTGGTGTGGTGCACGCTGGTCGGGTGGGCAGAAGTGTGATGGACACTGCTCGGATGAGCAGAAGTGTGGTGGACACTGCTGGAATGCGGCTTGGCCGAGGTATGCGCGCTGCTGGAATGCGGCGTGACCGAGGGATGGGCGCTGCTGGAATGCGCGGAAGAGGAGAGAGGAATGCTAGAGTACGAGGAGTACGAGGAGTACGGCAAAGAAGTACTCAAGGGGTACTCGGAGGAGGGGAGATCGCTGCCAGAGTACGGGTAAGAAGGAATCGCACTGCTGGAGTACGGGGAAGAGGGAAGGGCATGAACGGAGAAAGCAAGGGCAGAAAGAACAAGGGCGACGAAGAAGACTTCATGGCGAAGTGAAGATGCTGGAGGAGACTGGAGAGGCTGGAGAGGAGACTGAAGTAGCTGGCTGCCACTGAGTGAGGTCTCTGCGACTTGACGAGCCTTTTAACCAACGGTGAGACGCCAGAAGACGTGCCTACCATTATCCGTGTCCTGGTTAGAAACCATTAATGATGTCTCTTGTATACTGCTAGAAGTGTGTCGGAGTGGCAAGCAGAAGAGAAGATATTGGAGCGTCAATTAGCGAGACGGCAAGAATGCGCCGTACAGACGACGCAGTCCAAACCACTTCTGGTGTTCGGATTGACAGCGGATATGAAGTGACGAGACGCTTACTTTCACATCGTGGCGAGGCTGGTGAGACCTTGAGGAGCGGTACAGAATTCGCTGGCGGTTCGGAGGTGCTTACCTAATCAACCCATGTGATGTTCGTCGCTGCAAATGTGAACGCTTGATCAAGCGCCCTCCCCTGCTCTTAGCTGCTCCCTAACGTTACTAGCCTTCGTGGGACGCGACATCGCTCGCTACGCAATGCTAGCAACGTGCGCTATTCTGGACTACAGCACTCGTACATGCAGACGGTAGAGACAGAAATGCGAGATGATGCACCTTGAACCAAGTGGGGCAGCAGTGCGCGGACTCCAGAAGTTGACCAGAACGCGGAACGAGTGGTCGGCGAAGCGCGTCTGTCATATAATGTTGAAATTCAAACTATACACGTGACTAGACCACCCAGAAAGGTGTTCGCTGAATTACTCAGCTACGCCAGACCTGATTGACACCAAACTCGGCCAGAGTGCTTAATTGCATACCAGAAACATGTTTTGATTGTTATACATGCAATAAGTACACGTGTGTGCGGTGGGGGAGGGGATTAGAGGAGCCACCGTCCTATTGGAGTGTAAGCGCCGAATGTAACATTTGTTCTTGTTTGGCTCCCCTGTTCACGCCCTAAGCACTGAATTGCTCGCTGCGCTCGCAATCATTTATGCCTCCTTCCGCCCGTGCTCCTCTCAATCGTCACCGCAAGGCCACGGTGGCTCTAAATAAATGTTTGTAGCAAGCATCCCGTCAATGATTGTCGCGCCGCCACGCTTGGAGTGTCTCAAGCTCTCGCGCGGCTTCTGTGTTAGAGTTCTGCCCTGGATACGGGCTTTTTCTCCTGTGTAGTGCTGCTGCCGTGGTTGCGGTTTCTCAAGTAAGTCCTCACCTCTTTTTGCTTTCGCATCTTCCAGTTCCCCATCACTCTTCCAGCCCGCTAAAGTACGTCGCGTTCGCGCTGTCTGTCTGCGCCCACTGCAAAATTCCTTTTCCCCTTCCCCGCATCGCCCTCTGCGGCCATCCCTCTCGTGTTCACCCCAAGGCACTGGAGTTTGTGTTTGACCTGCTCCGTCTGCGTAGAGTCTTCAATCGGGACAGCCGCATTTCCGAACGGCACCCCTTTGGCCACGTGAACCCATGACCAAGGAACCTATGTCAAGTGTCGCCACGCCACGGTTTAGGTTAGTGGACACCTCCTTACTATCGTTACTCAACACTCACGATCGACATAGAGAGCGCACATCCGTCGCGCTCGATATGACAACCACACTGTATGGAGTCAAGGTTACCCATCTCCTGCGTCTCATCTCATGTATTATCATCCCCGTTCGACTTTTCAATCATCCAATCGTGACAGCGGTGCACGCCCTCCACAAGTCGCCCATCTTCTCGGTCTATCACATGCAACGATATCCCCCCGACAGGTCCGCGAACCTCACCTTGCCTTGTAACTTCGGGTGCGCTTCCGGACCCACCTCACTGTTTGGTCCCGCTTAGAGCTGGCCGTAGACGACTTCGACACGATTACCACCGCTTTCACGAACCACTGTCCCGCACCTCCCAACATACCACTCAGATGCATCAACTCCCGGTGACATACGCCCCACCTCCTCCATTTTGGCGTCGTCACCTACCGGGCGACAACGCTCTCATCTGCTCCGAGCCATTGAAGGAGCTTTCCTTCGTTCGTGAACAGCGATGGGCGACTCGCGCTCCGAACGGTCGTTAGCACTGTCCGAATCAACCTTGGGCGATGCCGGCCAAGCGGACAAACGACAGCGAACAGAGTTACTATTGGGTATTTCTCCCCGGGCAAGGCGACCCGGCGCGTGGTGCCTCTGGTTGCGGGACGCGGTATGTGACGTCACTCACATCTTCGCGCCCTCGTGCAGCGCTGATAACTTCCGTGCACGGGTAGCCCCGATGGTGCTCTGACGTTGTCCCATCGAGAGACTCATGGGCCGGCGCAGTGCGCGCGTTGATCACGCAGCGGCTGTTATCAGGGCCTGCGCCAGCGCGCAGGGAGGTGTTGTTCGCTCGATACCTGCCTTTGTTAACGAGGGTCCGCGGATCATGTGCGTGGTGCGTGCGGGCTGGTGTTGGCACAAGCACCAGCACGGAGAAAGTATAGGGTGTTACGTGCGAGGCGCTAATACTGACGCAATTGCACAGACACAGCACCAATGGGCACGGAACGCCCAATGTCTAGTTACTTTTCTTGTCGTCAGACAAATATTCACTGCTTAAAATCCATCCTGCTACACAACGTTCCATCTCAGCGCTTTGTAAATGCACCGTCAGGATACATTTTGTGCTTTTCCGGACCGCGCGGGGGTACAACGTACAACGTAATGGTAAACTGAGCTATATCTACTATCGCCGCCCACGCTCACGCTTGCTATCGGTCATGACCAACGCGTGCGCTTCCTTAAGCCGCACAATGGCTGTCAATGCAGATAGGCTCCCGAACCAGACGTGGGCATAGATAATTAAGGTTCCCATCTGAATCGCGGCGATCGTCCTCCCCCTTCCTCAGACCTTCAACATACGAAGACACTCACCCAGCCTACAGGTCACGCATCAGGCCACAGATGACTCCCCCACATGTACCCATCGACGTGATCGAGACTGTGCTCGACGAGTTCGGCGCTCAAGACGACTTGGGGACGCTCACTGTCTGTGCCCTGGTCTGCGGAGCATGGTTTCCACGGAGCCGCTTCCTCATTTGGCGTACGGTGACGATCACAAGCACAGATACCCTCTACTCTATCTGCAAAACGCTTCAGCGCGATCCCGACTTGCGACTGGTAATCCATGCGGTACGGCTGAAACATATCCACTCCAAGTCGTTCCCCCACACCGCCCCCATGGTTCTCCTTCCGTATCTTCCACACCTCCGACGATGGGATTTCCGATGGCCTTTCTCTACCATGAACCTGGCGAAGGCGACGATTGCCTGTTTTTGCCAGTACAAAGCGGTCAAGACGCTCGTCTTGCGCGACTGCCTGTTTCCCACCCCTCTGCACGTCTATCGACTCATCCACGCCTTTCCCGTTCTCGAGGATGTCCAGCTGTATGATGTCCATTTTATGGGTACTTCTCCAGATGTTTCCCTACTCCCGATTCAGCATCGAGCGTGCAGAACCCTGTCGAAACTCACAGTAAGATCTTCCTCTGAAACACGATTACCCGTCTCAAGATATCTTCACAGTTTGATCTCTCCGAAGACACCATTCAGCTTTTCAAGGTGATCGCGACGCATTCTCCTCAGTTGATCAGTCTTACTATCAGCTGCTCTGTTCTGGCTTCTCTTGAAGGTAGCTAACTCTTCTCGGGGTGCAGTTCGAGATCAACATATCTAAAATTCTCTCCATCCGCAGACGTCCCCTTTGCGAGCTTAAAGAAACTCGAATACCTCACGGTGATAGTGCATCCAAACGAATACACACACTTTCGTGATCCGACAACATGCGCAAAGTTCAAGGAATACGCGGATCAGGGGACGCTTCTTGTGTCACTTCGCTCTGTCACCTTCGTATTCCAAAGCGAAGGTTTGCATTGGTTCGCGGTCGATATGAACCACGATCAAACCGCGACCATTCTTAGCCTCACTCGGACAATCCAGAGCCATGAGAACCTCAGGAACAGCGGAATAACATGCGTGGTGGAGAACTCGACGAGAAATCTTAAGGTCAGATGGACGACATCCGTTCAACGTCTTTTCTCGCCACTGCACGAACAGGGATTGCTGACGGTGAGGTTCGCATACCCCCATTGTGAGTTCCTCGGTCTCTTTCATCCGTCTGCTTGCTAAAGACTCTGCTCTCTTAGCCGTCTTTGACGGGTCGTTCGATGTCTCCGGTTCATATGGACACCCATCCACTGCGTGGGCTCTTGTCTTCTCGCGCGATGGAAGCTGGGCAGCCACAGTTGCAGGTATCATAGTTGATTCTGATAGGAAGGGATCTATGATGATATGGAACACCCTGGCCGGCGGCGCGCCGGTTCTAGAACGGTGGTGGAGCTTTCCAGGACCTGTCCGATATAACACGCCCAACCTCGTCTTCTCCCCTTCAAGCACTCATCTACTTCACCTCACAAGTGATAACGTCCACATATCCCGCCTACCAAATCCACACGCGCTCAGTGACTTTCATGAATCGCCACACGCGCTGGGGAACATTGACGTCATGGAGTTCGGGAAGGCGCTCAGCGCAACATGGTCGCCGGACAGCCGCCGAATATACGTCCTGTTCACTTCGGGAGACGTACATGTCTGGGACGCGAGGGAGCTCAAGTACCTTCGCGCGCTCCTAGCACCGCGATCCGCCATACCCAACGACCCATCCGGGAATGTGGTGACGACGAGTTTCGCGACTTGTCGTCAAGGTCGCCATCTCCTGTCTCACGTAACCTTCTATCGCGACATCCCCGACGGAACGTTGGGGTACCTTGATTACGTTCTTGTCTGGGACATAACTTCCGGAGGATGTCATGTAGTACGCCGTGTCAATCTCCGCGATCCCCATCACCACGGACGGAGTACGCGCCAAGCCGTTCTACGGTGCAGCGAAGGCGACGACAGCTTCGACGTACTCTCAAACACCGAAGACGAGGCGCTGTTCCTCGACTCCGGGAGCGACGGCGAAGCGTCTGGCGTTGCTACCACACCTGTGCGGATCCTTGAAGAACTCCGGATAGCGGCTTTATCTTCGGACGGGCGCCGCGCTTTGTGCTTGGAGAAACCCCCATCGTACATCACGCACTCCTTCTGCGTCGTGGACACGTCTACCGGCCAGCCGCTCTCGGAAGCTCGTGAGAGAACGGGCCGCCACATCATTTACTGCGTCCAGGGCCGGGGTCTCCTATTGGGTGGGCACGACGCATCGAAGCCGCCCCACCGGAGCTACTGGAACACGGAGGACGGCACGCTTTTCTTCCTCCCTCCGATACAAAAGATGGACCCATTCACCTTTGCGGCCACGTCGGACGGATCGGTGTTCGGGTGGACTGCGTATGGTGGGCCGGTGGTATTTGAACGGGCCGCGCTCGAACGGATACCAGCAGAGAAGGATTGAAGGAACGTACGATGCTCCTGTGATATTCACCCGACTTATGCGCCTGGATTCGTGCGATATGGTTGTGTAGGATTTCGACGAGTTAGTGGCACGTACTCAGGAAAGAATGTGTCAATTTCCACTCCTACAAGCTTCGGTCGCCGCGAGATTGAGATGCACTTGGGGAGAGGACAGGAAGCCGCCAGTGCGCGGCGCGCGGTCGATCATGTGCTGAAGCTCCCTGATGTGCTTCATCGCAAGCGCGAATGTCACCGCGAGCACGCGCGGGGCCGTTTCTCTAGGCAATTCCAGTCGAGGAGTGGCTTTGGGAAGGAGAGAGGAAGCGCACCTGGGTCGTGTCACTGACCCTGGACCGCAGCGCCACCGACGCCGTCCTTTTGAAGGGCGAGGCCAGCTGAGAATTGAGCAGCACTAATGAGGAGATGGCAAGACGGAGGAAAACAGTCGGGCGCGGCGCGGCGGGTTACTGGGCGCTAGTAAGGTTTGCCTGCCGCCGGGCCAAGCGCGCAGCCTGACAATGACAACGGCTCCGCGACGCTCGTCGCTCTCCGCTGCTTTCGGCCTCTCCCTCATCGTCAATTCCTGCCTTGAGGCTTGAACACACTCCCATAGATGTTGCGCTCCCTCCTTCCCCGCCCGAAATCCTACAGCTGCTCAGCTAAAACTCGGTGACAGTGTGTCTGTGAGCATCCCTTCGACCGCGCTCTCGGAATCGCTCGCCCCTCCGCCCAGTACGCCCACCCTCCTCGTCCCAGTTCCCCAACTACATTTTGTGAAGCCCTACGCTTCCTTGAAGCTATTATTGGGCAGGGATGTGTAGACGGAGCCACTTTTGCCAAGGTTCGTTGCCTCCTCTCCGTCTCGTTGTCTACAATTTTCCGCGTCCCTTCCCATGTCTACCTTCTCCATGTTCAAAGCGGTCTTCTTGATGCAATTATATGTGCTTCAACTGCACTTTTCTCCTCGTCTTATCCTTCCGGCACGTCTTTCCCCGAGCCCGAGGCGTCGCAGTTGCTCCCACCACCCTCTCTCGCACCCTCCCCTGCCGTCATGTGAAACCCATGGCATGCGAGGTATCTCGAACAGCTTCCAGCGTGGGGACGCCGCCAATCCTTTCATCAGCTTGCCCTCTCCTCATCGTTCACTTGAGTCACCGTCGCCGCGTCACCATCGGCTTGTCAGAACATCCCGGTGGTCGCAACCTTCTGCGCAAGTCGGAGCATTCTCGAGTTCTGCTATTTGGTCGTCTCACTTCTCGAGTCGTCTATCGCGCGTCATGTCCAGGCTGGTGAACTCCCCATCCTTCTACTTCCCTATACTCACGATGAGACACTACATATGTCGCGCGATCATTCGCGCACTGTGCCTGATCTCGTGCAGGGCACCAGCCACTCGCGCTCCCCGTCCTCCGCGACGTCCTCACTACTCCCAGATTCACCCATAGCCGCGATGACCATGCCTCCCGCTGCGGTTACGTTACAGCGGCTGGCCTCCACGAGGTTCAGGTCGCCCATTCCGCCATGCCCTATCATCGACCCATATCTGCCCTTCGTGGCGCTCCCCGCGCCCGCCCTCCGCAGGCTAGCATCCTCCTAAGAGTCTACGATATCGCCCTCAGCTATGCCACCGTGACGCATCCGCTGACTCTTACCCACAGAAACCGTAACCCGCGTCAGCCAGCACGACGGACGCCATTACTCTGTCCGATCCCGCCCAGAGCGATCTCCGGGCAGCTTCCCTTTCACGATCCGCCTTCCTGCCCACACCTACACGCACCACCAAATCGCATCGGCATGCGTGCGTGGACACGCTCCTTTCTATCATGGCGACCTCGTGACCCCTGCCGGAAAAAGCTGGATGCGTTTCTCCGCGCTGGGCAGCAGCAAGAGACTTACTCCCCGGATGTCGTGGTTCTCGTTGCTGGTTGGACGCGCCCAACACCGATCACTCTGCCGGCGCTGGCCGCATCTGGGCTGGCCTTGGGAGACATCCGTCGAGTTGCAGCTACCAATGGACGAATATAAACATCACCGGCGCCCCCACGGGTGCTCGTACAATCCCCCCGTCAGCGGATATCGAGTGCGCATCAATCATCCGAGACGTTGCAGTCCCTGAAGTACACATGTTATCGTCTTCGCCTGCCGTGCGGGACTAACGTCTTCTGTGCACCGACAGCAGGGAACGCCAACGATGCTCAACTTTTTCTCTCTATATCTACACCCTGGAGGCGTCGAGCTCAACTCGGTTGGCCCTCCTCACCGCTCGAGGACCCGTGTTCTTGTCCACAGGTGCGATTACATGGACTTTCAAGTGCGGGCATAAGGCTGACAAATACGCTCGCGACAGCCAAAGCTCATCGGCATCTAGCCGACCGCGGGACTGTTTTCGCGTCCCCGTTGCCTCCTGCTTTTCGACAGCTCGCTTTTTCGTGTGCTCGCGTCATACCGGCCGCCATGCTCCCTCGCTCCACACTGCCGCGTCCCTGATCCTGATAGACGTTCGTCGTACCATCGGGATCCCCGTCGCCGCCGCGGCTACCGCGAGGTCTTCTCCAGCTTGCCAACTGTGAACGCGGGGAGGTTCAGCCAAGGGCGCCATCGATGCCGCCTTCCGGATTCGGAGGATGCGGTTATGCACGCGGTGTCGGGTAGATGTGACGCCACCCTCCGCATATATCTCCCTCTCATCTTCACTCCGTCTGTGCACGGTCCATGACAGAGCGAAAGCAGCCAAACAAAGGCACTCAAGAAAGCGGGCCGACAACCGCACCCGTGCGAGGCGCCGCCGGCGACTGGTGCGAGCGCCAACGGATGGGGAACGGTGCCCTTCCTCGTTGTCGATCGATGTCTATTCTTCTTCACCGGACACGCCGTGCGACTCTCAAGGACCCAACTGCGTCCCAGCAACGCAAGCCGCCGGACACCGCTCCCCGGGGCTGCACCCGGGCCAGTGCCTCCTGAGCCCGTCCTGGCCGCAACTATCGAACGTCGCTGTCGGCGCAGTACGCCGTAGGGTGTATGACGTCATTCCCTACTCCGTGTGTGGCACTGACGACGTGCCGACAGCAAGAACTCCGGGCACGCGCTGCTTTCGTGCACCCGATGTGCCGGGGCCGGCGACGGACCTGGATCGCGAGGTTCTGCGCAGAAGACACCGGATCTCGTCCTGTCGCCGTCTTCCGCCCCGTTCTCCAATCACAGCAGGCTCGAGGCTCGAGGGTAGGGCGTCGATACCAGCAGGTGCTGTCCCCGCATCGTTCGCCCCACGGGGGTACTATACGTCTGCCATAGTGCTTTGCCCTTGAGGGCGTTAGACGAGGAAGACAATATATACATATCCGCCTTGGGGTACTTGCTCATAACTTACCGAGAAATTTGAGAGACGTTTTGCAAAGATCACAACGTAGCTAGAACCAGATGCCTTTCTGCTGGAGTCCGCGATAGAGATTTTGAGGTCGGAGGTATTTGTTGAAGAGCGGGATCAATCGGGCCGGGACTCCTAGGTTCGGTGGGAACGTGGACGTAGCGTGACCCAGGTATCGCGCTGCTTTGCCTCCGCTATCCGATGGCACATCCCATCACGCCTTTCTCCTTTCTCTTTCGCCGCACACACAGCAACTCAGAATGTCCTCTCCATCTGTATATCCCCATCGACCCCCACCGTCCTCGATGAGATCTCGGCCGGTACCAACCGAAGTCGCTGAGAGGGTTCTCGACGACCTCGGCGTCCAGGAAGATGTCCGTACGCTCTCCACTTGCGCTCGTGTCTGCCGCTCCTGGCGTCCGAGGGCAACCTTCCATCTCTGGCGCAAAGTCACAATCAATGGCAAGGACGGCCTCGATTCCGTTCGTACAGCACTTGAGCACTCTCCTCAGTTGAGTCGGTTCATACACGCCGTCCGGCTCGAGGCCGATCGCCGCGGCGACTTTCCCCACACGGCGCTCGCAGTTCTTTTCCCCTTCATCGGATCCCGCATCACGAGTCTAGAAATGTACTCAGAACACGGTGACGGCATCCATTTCCCGAGCGCTGTGTTCTCTCGTCTCCAGCACTACACCGCACTCAAGACACTCACGGTTAACTACCAAATCTTTCCCACCCATCATCACGTCCGTCGGATTTTTCGCGCACTGCCTGCCCTCGATACACTCGAGCTATCCGAGTGGCACAACCTCAACCGTACCTTCCATGATTGGAGTTCCGTCCCTGATGAACAGCCCCGCTTGAAGAAATTTGTGGTGAGATAATCCTATCCAGACGTCTGAGTGCGAGCTGACTTGATGTGTTATGAAGATAATGACAAGGTTCTCAGAAGTTTTGTGGAACGATACCATCACAACTACGTCCACGTGGTTGACTACTCCAGGTACTTTTGCGGTTCCTGAGAGACAAGGGAGCTCTCAGCTAAATGCATTCTTCACAGCCTCCCGCCTCACAGGATTTTCGAACATCAGCTGTCTTTCCCTGGAGTTAACCGCTGAAGGATTCAACAGTTCGCTCAAAGCCACGGAGATTCAGGAACAGCTAGGGTTCAAGGGTGGAGACCTTCCAAAATCCCTGCGTTCTCTGCGGATCATTCTTCACAGCAATTTCGCATACTTATTTCACTTCGACATCGACAAGAAACACGTTGTGGATACTTCTCTTGCCCTTTCACGGCTTGTGCAAGATCACGCGAAATACCCGAACGGGAAGGGCATCACTTTCATCATCAAAAACTCGACCATGAACCTCCGTGATCATTTCCGAATGTGGATGCAGCGCCTATTGTCTTCTCTTTACAAACAGAAACTTCTCCATATAGTCTTTGAGAACGATGGTGCGCCATATTTTGCACATATGATCCTTGTTCCTTTCTCTAGACTCTGACATTGCTTTCTATTTGCAGCAACCATTACACCAGGATCATACGGCCATCCTGGCAGCGCTTATTATCTCACCGTCTCTCCAGATGGAGACTGGGCAGCCAGCAAATCACTATCAAGTATAGGCTCGCTTCGCCTCGGAAGATCGACAATGGTCTGGGGCACTGGAACTGGAGGTCCTCCCGTGCTCGAACAGTGGCATGATAGCACATTAGATGATTATACAAGCTCACCAGTATTCTCCCCCTCTGGCACCCTTCTGATATTTTCCGTCAAAGAATGTCTCCATGTCTGCGATTTACCCCACACGAACGAATTGGAAATCGGCTACAACCGACCGGCGCGAGAGAGGTCAGTGGTGGAAATGGATGACGACATCCTAGCCTCTGCTTGGTCTCCGGATGGCGCATACATCCTCACTTTGACGTGTGGCGGAGACGTTTTCATGGTTGACCCGGAGAACACGAAAAACCTCCATTTCAAACGCCCTTCCCGCATGGAAGACCTCAGACCTATTCTACATGCCAGGCTATCGATGCGCATTTCCAACGGCCGCCTCTATGCTCTGGTCAAGGTCTTTCGTGCCGCGCAGGAATACGTCGAGGTTTGGGATCTGAGCTCTGCAACATACCATCCGCGGTTTGGTGGGAACGTCCAAGGCATCCCTAGACCCGACATTATGATTTCCCAAGCCGTTCTGCGGCATGACGAAGGTTGCGGCACACCCGCCGTCCTCGCCGTGACCTACACCGGCTCGCTCCTGGTCGACTCCGGGGCGGAGGATGAACCCGCGGGTGATCCGCTCACGACATACACGCGGGACCTTCTAGCAGGGTTCAAGACGATAGCCCTATCCGAGGACGGGGAGCGCGCCTTGTGCGTCGCGGACGCCGAGCCGTCTGCGACCACCTGGTCGTGCTGCGTCGTGGAGACACGGACCGGAGGTTTTCTTTCAGATATCGTCGAAGGGGACTTCCCGGTGGGGATCTTCTGGGAGAACGGCACCCACCGAGACGTGGGCCACAGGGGGGCGAAATACCGTCGATCGTGGTTCTGGGACACGCACAACGGGTGCCTCTACCGTCTCCTGCCGACGCTAGACACCAAACACGTGAGGAAGGTGGTGGTGTCGCGCGATGGGTCGAGGGTGGTATGGGCGGATCAGGGTGGTGGAGTGCACTTTGGTCGGAACGAAGGCGACGTGATTCCTGCTGAATGAGACTGATGGCGGCATGATGTATGTACTATAGCGGGGGCTGGACAAGTAACGCACTGTCGCGCTCATTTGAGAAGTGACCGTGAGTGCCTAGACGACGAAGGAGATGAAAGCTGTCCAAGAGCGAGCACGGTTCGTATATGTGGCAGTCGACAGGCTCGCCCGCGCCGTGCGCGCGGAGTCGGTCCGGGAGCTCGCCGGTAGCCGGCACGTCGGACGAGCCCTCCTTCTGGACGCTCCCCGCCACTCTCATCTGCTCTCCGTCGTCAGTCGATGTTTATGCCTCATTCTGTCCGTGCTCCTCTCTGACCGCATGCCCAACGTCACTCCGAGGTCATGAAGGCTCCAATTCCACGTCGGCAAGCATCCCTTCGATGATTGTCGCGCCACCGAGCTCGGGGCGTTCTGCACTGGTCCTCAAGCTCAAGCTCTCGCGCGGCTTCTGGGTCTGAGTTCTGCCCTAGATATGGGCCATTTCTCCTGCGTAGTGCTGCTGCCGGGGTTAGGTTGCTGAAGTAAGTCCCCACCTCCTTTTACTTTCGCGTCTTCCAGTCCCCCCCACTCTTCCAGCACTATTCTTGCGGAAGTACGTCGCGTTCATACTGTAGATCTGTCTGCGTTCACGAATGTCCTTTTCCCTTCCCTTGCATCACCCTCTACCCGCACCGCGGCCATCCCTCTCACTTTCACCCCGATATGTGCTGGAGATTGTGTCTGACCTGCTCCCCATAGCGTCTCCAGTCCGGACAGGTCTTGACCGATATCCTCCCATTCCAACCCTCCGCTTCCTTTCCTTGCGTTCATTGGTGTTTTGTTCGGGCTAGTAGACACCCCGTTCCTATCGCTCCTCGACACTCATAATCAACATAAAGAGCCTACGCATGTCCGATGCGCGAGTCATGCAACGGCCGAACCCTTGCGAGCAGTGAATCAGAACTCGCAACGTCCGTATATGCCATATCCGTCGCCCTCGATGCGACAACCGCACTGTACGGAGTCAAGGTTGCCCATTGCCTGCGTCTCATCTCATGAGCACGCCGGGTTTCCTCCTCACAAATGCGTGCATAGCGCTGATGGGCTCCATGCGCTGCAGCGAGTACTGCAAAGTATCTGGTAGTTATACTTCGTAGTCCATGTATGTATGGGCCTAGCACACGATATGAACATACCATGCCAGTTCAAACTAGACACAGCCAAAAACGCACCGCGACGAGCAGTCGCCTAGTACACAAACGGGACGAAACGACACGGGATGCGCGCGGCGTATGCCGTCCACAGGCTGCTCGCCAAATCTCTCCTACAATCGAAGACGTGCGCCAGCGTCCCGGCGAGCATGAGCAGCCCACCGGTGTAGCCCGGGTGCCGGACGACGGTATGGACCGCTAGTGATGAGTTCGTGGTCGTCCTGCACGCCGACCTTCCACGTGAAGTGCTTCCCGAGCGTGTTTTGGCACCATACGCGGATCTGTCCCGCAGACCAGGCCGAGGGCGGAGGCGGAGGAGGAGCGGAGGGAAGATGGCGCAGCACCTGTGTCTAAGAGAGCGATGATGGGGCCAGAGACCGGGTTCGGGGGAACGAAGTGAGCGGCGAGGAGGCCCGCCTCTGCTAGGGCCAGCCCACAGACGATGTACTGTGACGAGAATGAGCGACAGGTAGGAGCGCGGAGGTCGCGCGCAGAGATGAACCTTGTAGGTTGTGATGAAGGGAACCTGGGCATCGATGGTTCTGGTAAGGTGATGTCGACGGACGACGCGCGCCCTGGTGGTGCGTTGGTGCGTGGATGAGTCATTGAACCGTAGAAAGATATGGCCGGGGAGATCAAGAGAGGGATCTTGAGCAAGAGGGTGCTGATGACTGGGGGCCGAGTGATTAACATGCTTAAAATAAGAGGGGGTTGAGGTACCGGTGAGCGGCCGTGGTGGAGGGGTTCACGCGTTCACGAGCGACGGGCTCGTTGCTCTTGAGGATCGCCTCATGGCCAGAAGCCCGGCTTCATCGCTTTCACCATGCATCTCGAAGGGCATGGGCAGAGGCTTGCCGATGCTGGCTGATCAGAGTGATTGGGAGTCGGCATGTAAGGACGTCAAGCGTGCAAGATGATAACGCACATCTGTTTGCCTTTCGGGAGCATGGAGGGAAGTGGTATCAAAAAAAGCGCCAAGGAGCGCGGCCACTGGGCGCTAATCGGGCGGGGACTGACCAGGCGCGCTTGAGGCGCGCGGTCGTTGACGACGGCTCTGGAACGCTCTCCTGGACCCTGGTCTCCAACTGGTCTCCACCGCTTTCGGCTCCTCCCTGATTGTGTGTGGTGGGATAATGATTGGCATCAGCGACACCTCGGTTCGCTCCCAGCTCTCGCCGATCTCCCCGCCCCACCCCTGGTTATAAGGACCCGTGCCTCGCCCACTCTCTTCAGCAGCTCCTCGAGTTACTTCCTTCGCCTTCCTCTGCCTCCTCTCCCTAGTCCTTTGTCCTCGCACACCCTCTTCCCTCCCTCACACACCCTCGCACTCACCATGCGTTCCTTCGCTGTCCTCGCTTTCGTCGCCGCCGCGTCCGCCGTGTCCATGCGCTCGCCCCTCACTGGTCGTCAGAGCCTCCCTGGTGTGTACTTCCTCGCCCACTTCTCCTGTCTCCACCTAACGCCTGCTGTAGACTGCTCCGTCTCGTGCTTCACGGACGCCGACCTCGGCAGCTGCGACATTACTGACAACGCCTGTCTCTGCAAAAGCTCGTCCTACGTCTCCTCTGTCACCTCCTGCATCGAGTCCGCATGCTCCGGAGATGACATCCAGACCGCCGAGGCCAGCGCCAGTGCAATTTGCCTCGCCGTCGTACGTCTCTTTTTCACTTCTTCAGCTTCTTCCAATCCTGATTCCGGCCTTGCGCACAGGGCGTCACCCTGACCTCCCCTGCGACCTCGTCGGGGACCTCACCCACCACGTCGGGGACTTCACCCGTCACGTCGGGTACTTCACCCGTCACGTCGGGGACATCACCCGCCACCTCGGGTACCTCGCACTCCGCGAGCGGCTCGACTACTCCGTCCTCGACTTCGCCCTCGAGCTCGGGGACCGCGAAGCCTAACGCCGCCAGCGCGCATGGTGTCAACGTCCTCGCTGCCCTCGCCGCTGTCGGGGTCGCCGCCTGCGCGTTCTAGACTGCCGTCCCGGTGGTCGCCCCGGGTTCCCTGGTCCTGGACATCTCGCACGCGCGCCCGGTGCAAGTGTCGGGCCCACCCACACGTTCCTTCCAACCGTGACTCACGCCAAGCTTATACCATGCCTAGTAACATGACCCCGCAACCCGCATCGTGTCCCGCTTCGCATTCGCATTCCCAGCATCCGCAGACATTTCCCGTCGTACAGTACTCGTACGCCTCATGTAGTATCACGCTTGGCCTAGTTCGCCCGTCCTACACCGCCGGGTAGTACTCGGTCTCGCGCTGGATATGTTCTGCTTCTGATTAGTGGTTACAATGCAATATGCTATCGTTCTGCCCAGATGAGAGTTAGGAAGGCTTGCTGGACGTGCGGCAGACCGCGCTGTTCAATTTGTTGAGGGGCCGAACATCCCAGCCTCCAGGCCGCCTATGGCTGATTGTCCTCCAGGCTGCAGCTCCCCGCACACGTGGTCGGTTGCAGTGCAGCTCGAGGAAAAGCGTCGGTTGCGCCAGTCTCGGTTCCAGTCGCCGGGGGGACGGGCTCGGTATCAGCCGGTCCGTTCGGACTCCGCGTGGTCTTCGAAACATCCCGACTTTCAAACTCCGCCCATCCCCATTGGCCCGTGAGTGTTGACCGATCGGATGGTCACGAGCGTACCATCTCCCGAACTCTGAGCACGGCAAAGTTCGCATCACGATCGAGTCCGCCGTTACAATTATCCTACACCCCGCCCCCCGCAACATCTCCACATCCCCCCAGACTTCCTGAATACTTAGAGCCTGGTCGGCTGCCCGTGGGATGGGCTGTGGGATGGGCTCCCGCGCCCACCGAGACGGGCGCGTACCCCTCCCGAGCCCACAGCCCATCGTGCTGCGGGATCATTTTGGCGAGAACCCAGCCCATCCCACGGACAGCCGACCAGGCCCTTAAGGAGTACATATCAAACATCGAGACAGAGTATTGGGCACGCGCAAAGTTTAGCGGGCGTGTTCAGAGTCCCTCTGAAGGTCGGGAACGAGACTACGGGTGCGCCACACGGCCAGGGTCCCACACGACGATGTGAAACGGCGGGTGGGGCAGTTTTTGCGCACCGCCGCAACCGGCGATCGCGTGTGGCTCTGCTTAAGTACCGGCTGTGCCGAGTGTGGTTCGTCTCACCGCATACCGCATTTTTTCCCTGCCTCCTGGCAAGTACTGCTGTCCCTGGCGATGTGCTTCTGGTCCACGGCGGCGTGTTCGAACCGTGAGTTCTCAAGCTTATTTGTTTGACACAACGTTGACCGGCGGCTCAGTCCATAGAGAGTCTGGCTAGATCACGCGGGGCCAAGCTAAGTGTGCGGTCGAAATCCGGACAATGACCGTTCAAACATCAGATCGCCAAGTAGCTGGGCACGTGCCACATGTTCCGACCGTCCCGAGGTTTCACTCGTTTCCATATCACGTCGAGCGGCTTTGACTCGCCGCTCGGGAGTCGGAACATCGATCAGCTGCAGCAATGTGGTCTCGTCCCCAGATCGTGTAGGCGGTGGCAGGGTGCGGCAGTACAGAGCGGCCGGGGCCGAGACCACAGAGATGTGTTTCCCGAACCGCGTCGAGTCGGACGCATTCGGTGACTCCCACTCAAACTGACACGGTGTGGAACCGCAACTTGACCGCAACAGCAGAAGTTGCGGCGTTCGGTTTACAGCCCCACGATTCTTGTCCTAGTGGGCTAGTGTACCATAACAGTGAGTATGTGATTATGTCCTTGTTCGTCTAATACTTGAACATCGCTGGAGAATGCCCAACTTAATGGGTGAGTGAGCGCTTCCTTAGGCGGGCGGCCCGGCGGCGGCGCCCACTTTATGTACTTCCGCTGCGTCATATCTTTAGCTTTCTCGGGCTTCCTTGTCGCCCAAGAAGTTCGAGAGCGCCGATTTCTGTGCGGTACAGAAATGTCATCACGCTCGAGTATCCCACGGATAGAGATAAGCAAGTGAGCAATTTGCTGGGCTCCGCTCCTTGAACCTATCCTAACTGTTTGCAACAGCCTCAGCGGATTGATCCTCCTGGCTCGGGGAGGCTATGGCAACACGGTTTGGCGTTGCAATGCGTTCCAAGGGCTCTGGGCTGACACTTGGATCCGAACGCCAGGCACTCGCGCATCCGCATAGTAAATACGTTGCGTATCTCGGCTCGTGGCATCTGCGGCGTGTCGTCATGGACACGTACGCTTCTCTGAATCCCTATCTTGACTGCATCCCCTTGGATGCCGCACTCTCTCCTGCCCCGCCCGAAAATCCCACCACTATTTAGCGAGAGCTCGACGACAGGCTGAGTGCATCTGCTAGCATCCTTTCGACTGCGCTTTTGGAATCCCTCACCCCTCCGTTCAGTACTCCTCGTCCGAGTTCTCCGACGGCTCCATTCTTTAAAGCCCTGCCCCTACTTTAAGCTGTTTGTGGGCACGGAGGTGCAGACGGACGCGCTTTTGCCGAGGTGCGTCACATCCTTCCCGTTTAGTTCTGTGTCTACGGTTTTCTTTGTGCCTCCCTCCCCCGTCTACCTGCTCCGCTTTCGAAGGGGTCTTCCTGGCGCGATTATATGCGCTTCAAACGCGCTCCTCTCCTCATCTGCGTCATGTGGGGTCCGCAAGGGGGGTATTGAGCGGGGGTTCCGGCCTCCAACAATGCAGCGTCCGGCGTGAATACATTTTTCAGCCAGCTTGCTCTCTCTTTGTCGTCCGCCTGAGTCCGCGTCGCTGTGGCGCCACCGGCTTGTGCGAAAATCCCAGTGTTCGCAACTTTCTGCGCAAGTCAGAGCAATCTCGGGTTCTACTACGTGTTCGTCTCACTCTTTAGGTTGGTGAGCTCTCCGTCCTTCCTGCTCTCCTCGCAGTCTCAAGACGAGGGGCCCGCACAGATCGGATGTCTATCGGACATTACATATGTCGTGCGATCATTTGCGCACTCTCGGTGCCTGATCTCTTACTCGCGCTCCCCTCGTCCTCTGCGACGTCCTCACTACCCGTCCCGTTGCGGCTGCGTTCCCTACAGCATCTGGCCTCCCCGAGGTTGAGGCCGCCCATTCCGTCCCCGTCGTCGGCCCGTCTCTACATTCTGCGACGCCCGGCATGCCCGCCCTCTGAGTGAACGCGATCGATACCGCGGTTGAGAGATGTCGTCCGGACTCGGAGGACACTGTTGTGTGGGCGGTGTTGGGCAGATGTAACGCCGTCCGGACTCCGCATGTATTTCCTTCTCGCCTCGACTCTGTCTCTGCATGTGGATCCCCGACAGCGCGAATCCAGCCAAAAGAACTTGGCGCCCAAGAAAGCGGGCTGACAGCCGCTGGCGGCCGGACCGGGTGAGGCTTTCTCGTTGTTGATCGATGCCTTCTTCCTCTTTACCATGCGACTCGCAAGGATCTGTCCAGACCCCGGCAGCAACGCGTCCCACGGGGAAGCCGCACCGAGGGCAGCGCAAGCCGCCGGACACTGGCGCTGCGCAAAAGGGAAGTGCCGGGTCAAGCCCCCATCCACACTCGTCTTCGGACCCAAGGTTATGTCGCGTTCGCAGTCCGATAGAGCCGGTGACACGATAAGAATCAGGGAATTTCGCACGAGAAGTGACAGGTGCAAGGTCTGGGTTCAGGTGAACACAGGGATCGTCCCCTACTGTGCTACGGATATATGGGTAACCGTACTATACGAGTGAAGTACAGTGCACGCGGAGTCAGACCGGAGAGACAAAAAGGGAAAGAAGAAGAGGGGGAGAGAAGCCAAAACAACCAAGGAGCTGGGAGGACAAAAGATTCAAGCAAAGCGAACGCGCGCCGCCTCGATGTGGCGACAGGTATCCACAAGGTTCGCGACCCGGAACAAGATAGCGCGCGTGTTCTGGGTGCGACTACTTCCGACCCGGGTTCATCTGGAGCTCGTAGGCGTCGAAGTCGGGCTTGTTGTCGCAGACGCTCTCGCAGTCGTCCGCGCCGCGCAACGTGAGGTCCGCGTCGAACACCCCTTGCGAACGTCCAGTCGTGCTGACAGCCCCGACGTTTCGGAGCCCGACCGCGCGCGACGGCGCCATACTGGGCAAGGTCGGGACCGTGTCCATGCGCGTGCCGTCGCTCGCTTCGAACAGGTCGAGGATGAAGCGGCAGGTCAAGACCACCGTCGTGCTGCGTCGGGAGGTAATGAGCGGAGAAGGCGGAGTGGAATGGCGGGAAGACGCACGTGCTGATGATACCCAGGAGGTTGAGCAAGAGCTGGAAAGGCGGAATCAGCGTTGGACTTTGGTAGAGTTATCAGGCGCATTAGTCGTTACCTCGACGTGGTTGACAAAAACAAGATTCAAGAGGTTGACAAAGCAAAGTGCACTGGGAGCATACATTGTGAACAACGACAGCAAACACGGAAGGGAAGTGTGGCTCACCCGAAGTATGCAAGACCTACAATGTAGTGGATACGTCAATGTACAGACTCGGTGACCCGAAACAAGGTAGTTACCGTTCTGGAAAAGAGCCGTTGTAATAGAAAACCTCTTCGGTCCGCCCTTGCGCGGTCCTGCATGTCTCCACGTCAAAACCAGAACAATAAAGTCGCCGATGACCCCGCAGGAACGCCCGAAGATGATCGCTGTTAAGTGCCAAACCAAGTCAAGAGACGTCTACCGAGGGACAAAGCGATAACGGACCACTGTAAAAGGAGGCGATTAGCTGGAGCTCGATTCATGATACAGGTTGCGCGCTTACTTTCGAAGTGGTAGGAATTGCGAGAAATCTATGTCGCAGACGGTGCGGAGGTTGTTGGGTCCTGGGTTGTAGCCGGCCCTGTTCCTAATCGCTGCGTACTGGGCGAGGCCCAGGGTTGAGTTCGACACAGTGAAGGGGAAGAAAGGATGGGAGTGCTCACAATGGAGGGGACAGCGTTCATACACCCTAGCACTAAAACTATGATAGCGATGTATTTGCGTTGGCACAACGCGTACGCTCGCAGCGACGAGAACGCTACGGATTGCTGTGGTTAGTCATTGGCAGCACTCAGCTTTCGACTCAAGAACCTACACGCGGCGCCCATGATGATTATGGCACCCATTAAATCAAACGCCACTGTGATCCCTGCACACCTGCGGGGCGGTAGCGCAGATTAGTGTGTGCACTGCAAAGGAGCTTAGGCGCAGCCGGGCGCGCACTTCTGTCAGGTCAAGGGCGTCAGAGGCGTCTAGCGTTCATCGGGGCTCTGGATGGTTCTCACTGGTGATGATTTTCCCGGCCAAGGGAAGAAATTGACGAACATGAGCAAGTTGGAGGTCATTGAAGCGTATCGGATGGCGATATATATCCCGCCTGCAGTCGTCATCTTCTTCCTCCAGACGTACTCAACCTCGCGGCCAATCGAGAGCATGTGGTCATAGGTCATGAGGCCTGGGACCGAGAGAAAGCGTCAGACGGTTCAGATTCTTGCCGCAGGTGTGCCACCTACCAAGGGCCCCTCCGACGATCGCCCATTTGTTCTGAAGACTGGTTCGCGTACGTCAGCACGCTAGCTCGCGGTACAATCAACGGCCGCGTACGTCGGTTGACTTCCCATAACTGTGACTGGAGTTGAGGAGAGCGCGTATCTACCAAGGTGTGAGCATATGTACGGCCTGCGAAGGTGGGGGGAAAGGACTCACCAGTTCGTCACGCTGGTCGGGGCAAGGTCGAGGGACGAACGCGTGCGGAATCGGTCTCGGGTGCTGCCAATATATACGTGGAAACCTGGAGGACCGAAACAAGTGCGATCCCGCGAGCGTGCTGATCCCGAGGGTGAATCGGCCCCTAACTGCCCGCAAGCAGACGCATGTCATCGTCCTGGGGCAGTCGCCAAGGAGCGATCGGTCAAGCCATGCTGCCGGGAAAGCACGTTAATCTGGGCCGGAGAATGACAGAGTTATGAACGGCAAACCCAGAGAGACGAACGGCAAACATCTGTCAACGCCCGGTAAGTAAGTCTCGCGAGAGAGGAGGTGGCGAAGAAGTTAGAACGTGACTGGTGCGGGGATTATGTAAGCGCCATCGATTTCCAATTGACCAGTCCGAGAAAGAAACCCTACCATTGGGTTAATGGCGTCGCCTCGCGAGAGTTTCTCTCTTCCTGCCCGTCTCGTTCCCTTCTCCTCTCTCTTTTACTGCCATGCTGTGTCTGTCTCTCGCTCATTCCCTTCGCGCCATTCCACAAGACCACGACTAGGCGCTCCGACCTGATCCTCACGTCGACGCGGTCGCAACCCCCGAGCCTGAGGTCCTAACAACGCCTCCAGCCTCGACAGAGGTCAAGCGTAAACAGAGAAGAGGCCGACGGCCATCGGCGTAGAATTCGCGGTCCAAGATCGACCTCCAGCACAGTATGCTATCACAATATTTCCCGTCCAGGAAGGTCCCCGATTGCAAGGATTCGCAGGAGCCCCACTATGCTCCCGCGACCCTCACACGACTTATGGTATTTAGACCAAATACACGTCTGAAGCTTCAGCGAGCCAGTACGTACTCAGGACATACTTTGTCATAATACTTGAGATTCACTTGCCTTCACGTGTCGGTCGCCCGCCCCCCAGCAAGGTGCTCTTGAGCCTAGCTCGCCGCTTCGCGTCTTATGCAGTCGATATGCGAATGTCACCGCGAGCACACGCGGATCTATTTCAGACGGTTCAAGACGGCGGAAGTTAAGTGCACTGGGAAGAGAACTATGCGTCAGGTCCGGTGCGAAGTTCGGGATCACTGTGTGCCAACACCTTGGCCCCTGGGGGGATGGCGTCTTCACGGCGCGTGATGACCGGCCCTTAACTGATTAGATGAATTACTAAGTTACGTAGCGCTCTGAACCTTCTCTCCTACTGTCGTTATCATGGCTCAAGGCGCACCCAAGAGCACCTGGCAGCCCGGAGACACTGTCTCGGACGCTGATCGCACTGACGAGCTCGTAAACGGCGTTGTTCATCGCCCCGAGTTCTTTGAGCACATCGATGCGACAATTACCGCACTGGATGGTGATCTCTTCGATCTCAATCAAGACATTCATGGTATGATGTTAGTCTCCTCAACCCTCTCACGCTAATCGTTCTGCAGATCATCCAGAGCTGCGGTTTGAGGAACGGTGAGCAAGCTCTCGCATACTTCCTCGCTCCTATGCATTAAACACACTTCTGTCGCAGTCATGCGCACGACGTGTTGACTGCATTTATGGAGAAGCAAGGCTTCGAGGTCACCCATCACCACCTCCTCGAGACCGCGTGGGTCGCCAAGTTCACGCGCGGGAACGGCGGTCCGACCTTGGGTGTGAACTCGGAAATGGACGCTCTCCCCGGCATCGGACACGCCTGCGGGCACAACTTGATCGCAATCTCCGGCGTTGCGGTTGCGTGCGCAGCGAAGGCGACGATGGAAAAGTTCGATATCTCTGGCAGCATCGTCCTGCTCGGCACTCCAGGTGAGTTCTCGAGGTCATATTTCGCGTTACCTGCGCGCGAACAAGCTGTCTATTTCAGCGGAAGAGGGTGGATCTGGAAAAGCGATCCTCCTCGAGAAAGGCGCTTATGAAGGCATGGATGCCTGCTTGATGTATGCCACGTCTTCAGCCTGTGCTCTTCGTCTACTAACCTCCAGAGCACAGGTGCCACCCTGCCCCAGGCCCTCCCTACTCTGCGAGCCTGAGCAGTTGTCTTGCACTTCAACGGATCGTCGTCGAGTTTCACGGACACACGTAAACCTACTTGTCTGCGAGTCGATGACGTCGTATCTAACGCCAGCTTCTCAACAGCGCTCACGCGGCACTCTCGCCCTGGGAAGGCCAGAACGCGGTCGACGCGGCCGTGCTGGCATACAACAGCATCTCCGTACTTCGGCAACAGCTCAAGCCGACACACCGTGTTCATGGTATGTTCGAAGGACGCGATTGGGCGCCGAACAGTGCGTGAACTCCTTTTATCCGTTCTTTGCCCAGCCTGAGGTTTCTTCTCGCCAGTCATTCCCGATTATGCGAAGATGACGTCAGTGCCCTCCTCGTTCTCCTCTCTACTGGAATCTGAGATCTGAGCGCCGGGATCCGCTAGCTGGTATGTGCGCGCGCCAACGCGGGCCGAAGTCCACGTTGCGGTGAAGCGCGTTACCGCGTGCTTTGAGTACGTACGTCGGCCTCATATGTTCGACCATGCGGCTAACGAGTGGGTATATCAGAGCGGCAGGCCTCGCCACTAGCTGTAAAGTCGACATCCAGATGGGAAACACGACATATGATCTCAGGCAAAATACTGCGTTAGGTATGTGCCTTCGTTACCTAGTTTCTTAGCCAAAGCTAACATCTGACGCAGGGGAGGAGTTTGCCGACGTTTTCATGAAGAAGTTTGGTCCCGTCGACTACATCTACGGCATTGCTCAAGCCTCCACGGACTTTGTGCGTCGCCCATATCGAGCCTCACTTCCTCCAGCTGACACGAAATGCAGGGAAACATTACCTACGGTCAGTGCGCTGTCATCCGATACCGCGTAGTACTTACCGCTCGAGCCAGCGCTGCCGTCTCTGCACCCGTCATTCGGTACGTCGCTCTCATACGAAGTGCGCACATGTGTGCTTATTCGTATCGTAGCTATCCCGACGAAGGGCAGCAACCACACACCCGAGTTCACCGAAGCCGCTGGTAGCAAAGAGGCGCATCAAGCATGCCTAAATATCTCGAAGGTGCTCGCCGCGACGGGAGTACGTCTACTAACAGACGAGAAGTATCTCGCGAGGGTGAAGGAGACCTTCGCAGAGGACCTACACCTGCGCCAGGCAGAGGCTGAGATGGTGAAAGCTTGAAAGTAAGTTTCTTTCCCTACATCCCGGCACCACTGGCTCTCATTCTGGAGCTCCGGATGGAGATATGGAGTGCACGTATATGTACGACTAGGTAGTGGGAATGTCAACATCTTCTGGCTCCATGAAGTTGCTTAGTCAAGAGGAGACGCCCACCCCTGGCGAACTCTGCAGTCACGAGGGAGCGCCGAAGTGGTTCTCCCCGGCCACATGTTCTCATGGGCCTGCTTCAGGAAGCCTGTTCATGAATACTAGAAAGCCAACACTCCACCCTATATATACGGCTCCGTTTGCGGCTCTTCCTCTTATCCTCCCTTCACGACCTCTGCACTCGCTCATTCCTAATCATGATCGATCTCTACAGTACTGTTTTTCTGCCGATCTTGGAGATATCCCGCCTTGGAATTCCTCTGCTACTGACACTCCTAGCTTTCACTGTCGTCAGACAGCATGTCCGAAGACGTGGGATGCCACCCGGACCGCGCGGGCTCCCGTGGATAGGGAACAAGCACCAAGTGCCCTCGATCAAGCCGTGGTGGAAGTTCGCCGAGTGGAACCGGGAATACGGTGCGTTCCTCCGCCCCTCCTCCTATCGCGCTAACGACACCCGGCAGGACCCGTGGTGTCTATCCACCTCGGAAACACCCCCGTGATCAGTGAGCGTCGACGAAAGCAGCCCCTAGTCGCGCTACGATGCTAACGGCCACCCAGTTCTAGGGACAGCGCAGGCAGCATGGGACCTCCTCGATAAGAGGTCCGACATCTACTCGAGCCGCCCTCGCTTCGTCGTCGCGTGAGTCCCCTGTTGCCATCGCCCCCGCGTGTCGCTCCCACTGACACCGAAGTCTCCGATGTAGCGGGGAGATTCTCTCGGACAACAAGCGCGGGCTCATGCTCCCCTACGGGGACAGCTGGCGCAAGTGGCGCAAGGTCCTGCACTCGGGCTTCCACTCGCGCCGAGCGGAGACGTACCACGAGATCCAGACGCTGGAGTCGGCGGTGCTTGTGCACGAGCTACTGACGAACCCGGCGGAGTACGAGAAGCATCTGACAAGGTACGTTGTTGCAGGAGTCGCTTCGACAAACAGGGCTCACGGACGTGTAGGTTCGCAGCAAGCGTGGCGACCTCTGTGACATACGGACGAAGGGTCGATAGCGCCGACGAGTGGATAGTCAGGGAGAACCTGAACGCGATGGCATGTGGGTGGTGATCTACAACCCCGAGTTTCGTGCGCGCTGATGATAGAGCTGTGGACAGATTTGCAAAGGTGTGTACTGGCCAGACTTGCGTATGTTTCCGGCTCTGAATATGTTTCTTTGCAGCGTCAAGTAAGTGGTTCCTTCGACTGACCCGCGATTCTTGCGTATGACGTCATCGGTATAGCATCCCGGGCAAGTATCTCGTCGAGACCTGGCCGTGGCTTCTCAAGCTTCCTGTGCGTTTTCAGCTCCTTCAACCGCTGCACCACTCTCACAGTATATGGGTCAGAGGTCGCTCCAGTGGTTCCGGCGTGAACCCGAAGCACAACGCCAGCGGGACATTGCCCTCCTGACGCATTTGCTGAGCGACGTCAAGAAGCGAATGAGCGAAGGCACGACCCCGGACTGCCTCACATCTCAAACGGTGGCAAATAAAGAGAAGAACGGGCTGACGGACGTCGAGATCGCATACACCGTGGCTTCCCCGTTCGGCGCCGGAATCGAGACGGTGAGAGACTGCACATGTCATTGTGCGAACGGCTGCCTAACATATCACGCAGACTTCTGGCACGCTGTGCATCTTCTTCCGTCAGTTTCGATATCCCTATTTCTTCTGAAAGTTGCTGATCGTACTTGCGTAAAGTGGCGATGCTGCACTACCCCGAGGCCATGCACAAAGCTCAAGCAGAGCTCGACAGCGTCGTCGGCCCCGACCGCCTGCCCACCTTCGACGACCGCGACAAGCTCCCATACGTGAACGCGCTCATCAGTGAGACCCTGCGCTGGCGGCCGATCGCCGTGCTCGGGGGCTCGCCCCACGCCGTGACCACAGACGACGAGTACCACGGGATGCACATCCCCAAAGGCGCCACCGTCTTCGCGAACCTCGCGTCCGTCTTTCCTCCGACTCCTCCCCACTCGGGCTGACGGCGACGCGCAGCGGCATCATGCGCGACCCCGCGCTGTTCCCCGCCCCGGACGCCTTCCGACCCGAACGCTTCCTCGAGTCCAGCGCGGACCCGCGCCTGCGCGAGTTCGACCTCCCGTTCGGCTTCGGCCGCCGCGTCTGCGTGGGCGTGCACCTCGCGCGCGCGTCGCTCTTCGTCGCGGTGTCGCGGGTGCTGTGGGCGTTCGACGTCGTGCCCGCGCCGGGCGCGCGCGGGCTGCCGGACCCGTGGGCGTTCACGGACGGGTTCAACTCGAGGCCGGTGAGCTTCCTGTGCGGGGTTGTGCGGAGGAGCGCGCGGGCGGCGGAGGTCGTGGAGGCGGAGTGGGAGGGGGCGAGGGAGAGGCTGGCGCGGTGGCAGGCGGCGGGTGAGACATGACGTTTGGGCGAGACGAGTCGGGGGATGCTGCGGTGGTGTACAACAGCGCGAATGGTGGTACATACAACAAAGAGAGCCCAAGATAAAGTTCAGAGTTTGCACGGGATGTTGCGCGATCTTTCTCTATGCCCATTCGATCTTCGGGCTGACCGACGCCCTCTCCTTCTTTGGGCTCAACGACTTGCTTTCTCTCTTCAAGATCGCCTTCGCCAACTTCTCTTGCATGTCCTTAAGCTCACGCTGAACCACGGTCAGATTTGATCGGGACTCTGAGTGAGCGAAAGCTTACCTGCAGCGCTTCAAGTTCGTCAGGCTTCAGTATGTGAGCAGACATCTGCGCGGGGTTCACTCACCCTACGCCGTGCGTCCCGGACATCTTGCTTCGCTCGTGAACAGGTCCCACTCCGGCGAACTGCTCCGAGAGGAAGTCGACCTGGCTCGCGTTGGAACGCACACGGGTGACGTTGACTCTGATAGAGCCCAGGTCTCGGTGGACGGGCCCTGCGCCAGCATCGTCGTCTGGGCAGCAAAGGCTCGAGTTGGGGACGCATATAACCACATGCAAAACGCACCGGTGGTCATCAGCTCCGAGAACATGAACGCGCGTGCGCCAGCCGCTGTCACTATCCCCGCCTTGCGCCCCCACCTCCCCGCGCGACACAACTTGCCGACAGAGAGCCGCTGAGGTCGTCGGTGGCCGCGCGATCGTGCCAGTGGATCGCGAAGTTCTGCAGGGCGTGTCAGAGCGCTTTGTGTGCAACGATTGAGCAAGGACGGTGCTCAGCTTTCCGCTCTCGCTGGGGATGTAGCACGTCGCGAGTCGCCCGTCGGGACCCTGAGGGAGCACAGAGTACTCGGGGAGGGGTTTGCCGTCGCAGGTGATCCAGACCTCATACAGTTTGTGTATCATGCCGGCGAGGGGGTTGGGGAGAAGGAGGAAGTGATCACTACGAGAGATGAGGGATGGCAGAGACGGGGAAATTTGAGCTGCTCGACACCGAGGGCAAAGACGGAAGCCCCGCCGCCTCCTGAGATGGAAGTCGTGTGACGTCATCGAGTTGTACTGGGCGAAGCACGCCAAAGTTGATGCTCATGTCGAACTTCGGGTAGGACGCGATCGGGGAGGGTTCGAATGTGAGATGCTGAAATGTCGCGCTTGAACGTTTGAACTCCAATGGGCACCGGGGACTAGCGTTCGGGGTGTATTTAAATAATTGCACACAAAGTTTTAATAACCGTTTGCAAACACTGTTTACAAACGGGTGTGTAATGGCCCTCTGGGAAGGTCCGGTTTTGAGTTGTTTGCAAACAAATAGGCAAGCGCGCGCCTACTATGAGATCTGGTGGTCGATGCTGAGGGGGATTGGGACTGTACTCCAGCCTCGTCGCTGGGTGTGACGGCTCTACGAGGTCGGCGGGCGTACACCGGACAGTGAGGCCTTGAGGGTTGGGCCTGGGCGCGGCAGAGCCGGGCACGGACGCGGAGCGGAGCGAGCCGCCGGATGGGCGGGATCGCTCGTGCCGCGATTTGGGATGTCCGGCGATAGCCCGTGGCACATGCAAAACATTTCAATAGGCAGCTATGTGCGAACAACTACACGAGCGAAAGGGTGTGGTGGGCGGGCGCGAGAAGACGATGGATGGTACGACGCAGAACCGGATGTAGGGGGGGAGAGCAGGCGCGCGGGCAGACGGGCAGGCAGCTGCCAGCACGGGAAAACCGCCTGGGGACTAGGCGCCCAGGGCTCGGCTGGACGCTGGGGACCGGCACTGGCATAGACGGCAGCGACGATGACGACAACGACTCAGATGACGACGATTGGGAGAACAACGACAATGACAACGAGCCGGAGGCAGGCGGCCTAATGGAGGGGAGGACAAAGATGAGTCCACTATCTCTAGCAGTGGCACGCGTGCATCTCAGCGTGCCGATGTCCTCGACGCTCGCCGGGAGTGGGTTGAGGTGGCAAGCTGCCAGCAGGTAACGCGATGTTGCTGGACTTTGTCGCGGATGCGCCGATTGCGAGTGGTTAGTTTCGCGCGAAGGCCCGGGGCTACAGATGCCGCGTTCTGAAGTATTTCTTGGTGATACGGGAGCTGACGACGCCGACGTGCACATGGTCCATGGACTGGAGCCTTCGAAGCGGAGCGCTGATACTTGGTCTTGTTTGCAAACGTGTTAATTATACCTGTTTGCAAACGTGTTATTATTGATACTGTTTGCAAACATGTTCAAAATCAGTGCCCTTTTACACCCCGAACGCTACCGGGGACCGGCGGATGCACGGATGATGGTGGATAGGACCGATTATATAAGCGAGTCGCCAGAGGTTGCGTTTCTAGCGCCAAGATCCAACAGCTCGTGACCTGAGCAACACCAAAAGACGCCAACCTCAGGAGTCAGACTAGCCAACATGGAATGCTCTAGATTATCTAGCTACTGGACGCCTATCCGTAACACCAGGTCGCTCGGATTTCCGCTCGATCACTCTGGACGAGATGGGATCTGAACTCCGACTGTTTAACCGGGCTCGGCTATGACTGGAGAGGGGGTCGGACCCCCTCTCCAGACTCATTTTCCAGACTCCGAAGATAGCCGGGGCTACGCGAGAGTGATCGGGAGCGGTCTCACCGGCCCTCGCGTTAGTGGATCGTATGAGCGCAACACCGGCCGCAAAAACAATAGGACCGTCCAACAGCGTCCAACGGGTCCGCGTCCCCCTCCAACCGCCATTTCTGACAGACTCGTCGAAGCTGTCACTCCCTCTAGTGATTTTGAGGGCGCACGGAAAGCAGCGTGTACTAGTAGAGTGCGTTGATCCCTACTATCACTCCTGGGGTGCTCGGATGGGCAAGCGCCGACCGGCTCCCTCTACCGATCATCTTCAAATTTGATAGGCCCATTTTGATAGTTTCTCTCATTACTTCTGCACACAGATTTGGGGCAAACAGAGTGTAAGTATAGTCGTTGAAAGAGTGAACTGACCCTGGTGTTCGGACAATCCTCCACACGTCTCCCAGGCACTGGCACGGCGCCCAGTTGTCAGTACTTCAATAGCCGACGTCAGCCTTTGCCGAGCCAAATCGAGTAGAGCGCTGAGAAGTAACGCGCAAGCGCCGGATGATTACTGTCACGTCTTTAGGACTCAATTCTGTGCTGTCGACGCCCACGAAGGCGCATCCTCTCGGAGAAGTTAGAAACCACTTTTAAAGTGTGCAATAATAATGACATTCCCAAAATTCCAAGCGGAGCGCTGGGATAGGTGCTTCAGCCGAGACCCATCAAACGATCAAAGGTAGGACTGCCAGCTCCCAGTGAGACAGTGAGGGCATCCTCGAGATCGGACACAGAGCGCTTGCGTTGGGAGGACGAACAACTTCACACATGGGTGTATGAGAAGCTATCCTAGCTAAATACAAAAATTTAAGATTATCGGTTGAGGTACTGGAGCGCAGTTTGCGTGTGTCCGAACACTCCAGGAGTGATATATAGTCGCGTGGAATTCGATCGGACAATTTGCAAAATCGTGCGCGCCGTCACGGCTGAGGTCACGGCGCTCAGGTGAAACGCAACCTACACTGTCACGCCTTCATAGACAGATCTCTGACAAGTACTCAACGCACACGAAGATGCATCCTCACAGAGAAATTGGTAAACAGTTCTAGAGTTTTCCGGGATCGCACTCGTTTCGGTCATCCCAGTTTCCACGTATATATTGGCAGCATCCGAGCCCGATTCCGCACGCGTTCGTCCCTCGACCTTGCCCTGACCAGCGTGAACACTGAAGAACTGGTGAGTCCTTTCCCCTCACCTTTCTAGGCCGTACATATGCTCACACTCTGGTGGATACGCGCTCTCCTCAACTCCAGTCACAGTTATGGGCAGTCAACCGACGTACGCAGCCGTTGATTGTAACGTGATCTAGCGTGCTGACGTACGCGAACCAGTCTTCAGAACAAGTGGGCGGTCATCGGAGGAGCCCTCGGTAGGTGGCACACCCGCAGTACGAATCTAAATTGTCTGACGCCTTCCCTCGGCCCCAGGCCTCATAACTTACGACCACATGATCTCGATTGGTCGCGAGGTTGAGTACGTCTGGAGGAAGAAGATGACGACTGCAGGCGGAATATATATCGCCATCCGCTACGCATCGTTGACCTCCAACATGCTCATATTCGTCAATTTCTTCCCTTGGCCTGGAAAATCATCACCAGTGAGAACCTTCCCGAGCCCCGATAGACGCTAGATCAATCTGACGCCCTTGACCTGGCAGAAGTACGCAACTGCGACTGTTCGCGCCTCCTCTCCTTTGCAGTGCACGCACTAATCTGCGCTACGGCCCCGCAGGTGTGCAGGGATCACCGTGGCGTTTGATTTAATGGGTGCTATCATCATCATGGGCGCCGCATGTGAGTTCTTCAGTCGAAAGCTGAGTGCTGCCAACGACTGATCACAGTATGACATAGCGTTCTCGTCACTGCGAGCGTACGCGTTGTGCCAACGCAAATACATTGCTGTCATAGTTTTAGTGCTAGGGTGTATGAACGCCGTCCCCTCGATCGTGAGCATTGCCGTCCTTTCTTCCCCTTCACTGTGTCGAACTCAACCCTGGGTCTCGCCCAGTACGCCGCGATTAGGAACAGGGCCGGATACAACCCAGGACCCAACAACCTCCGCACCGTCTGCGACGTAGATTTCTCGCAATTCCTACCACTCCGAAAGTAAGCGTGCGACCTGTATTGTGGATCGAGCTCGGGCTAATCGCCTCCTTTTACAGTGGTTCGTTGTCGTTTTATCTCTCGGTAGACGTCACTTGACTTGGTACCAAACAGCGATCATCTTCGGGCGTTCCTGCGGGGTCATCAGCGATTTTATTGTTTTGGTTTTGACATGGAGACATGCAGGACCGCGTAAAGGCGGACCGAAGAGGTTTTCCATTACAACGGCTCTTTTCCAGAACGGTAACTACCTTGCTTTGGGTCACCGAGTCTGTACATTGACGCATCCACTACATTGTAGGTCTTGCATACTTCGGGTGAGCGATGCTTCCCTTCCGCGTTTGTCCTCGTCGCTCACATTTATGCTCCCAGTGCACTTTGCTTTGTCAACCTCTTGAATCTTGTTTTGGTCAACCACGTCGAGGTAACGCCTGATGCGCTTGATACCTCTAACAAACTCCAAAGCTGATTCCGCCTTTACAGCTGTTGCTCAACCTCCTCGGCATAATCAGCGCGTACGTCTTCCCGCCATTTCCGCTCCGTCTTCTCCGCTCATTACCTCCTGGCGCAGCACGACGGTGGTCTTGACCTGCCGCTTCATCCTCGACTTGTTCGAAGCGAGCGACAGCACGCGCATGGACGCCCTCCCAACCGTGCCCAGCATGGCGCCGTCGCGCGCCGTCGCGTTCCGCAACGTCGGGACCGCCAGCGCGAGCGGACCTTCGCAAGGGGTGTTCGACGCGGACCTCACGTGGCGCGCCGTAGACGACGGCGAGAGCGTCTGCGACCACAAGCACGACTACGGCTACGAGCTCCAGGTGAACCCGGGTCGGAAGTAGTCCCATCTGGAGCGTCGTAGATCGGACGCGCGCACCCTCGTGAACCTTGTGCCGCGTGCGGCGGTTTGTCGCCGCATTGAGGCGACGCGCGTTCTTTTCTTTTGCTCGTGTCTTCTGTCTTTGCGCTCCTGGGATGTCTCCGTTTCTCCCATTCCGCACTCGCCCTCAGCTCCTTCTTTCCCTCTCCATCTCTCCGATCTGACTCCGCGCACACTGTACTTCACTCGTACAGTACGATCACCCATATATACATCCGTAACACTCATCTGAATTTAGACGTCACAATGACACTTCTCGTGCGGACCGCTTCCCCCATTCGTGTCCCGCCACCGGCCCCATCCGACGACCTGGGTCTCTGATCGTCGGCAAATACACACATTCGCACTGATATCCGAAGGCGAGGGGGGTGATGGGGGCTTGAGCGGGCACTTCCCATATGTGCAGCGGTATCTGAGGCGTAGCAGTGTCCGGCGGCGCAGGGTTGCCCTTGATGCGGCTTTCCCGCGGGATGCTTGCTGGCGCGTTGTTGCTTCGGAGATCATCCAATTGGGTTCTTGCGAGTCGCGTGGTGTGTCCGGTTATGTGCAGTCAACTCCGGGAAGAGTCAAAAGTGGTGAGGGCGAGTGAGCGAGCTCGAGCAAGCGTGAGACGCGGGAAGTCGAGGAGGGAATGAAGAGAACAGCTACGACGTGCCGCAGGAGGAGCGAACGCGAAGAGAGGACGGATCGGGGGATCGCGTGAGCGCGAGGAGGACGATGAGGGAATAGACGCAGAGGGAATAGACGAGATCGCGCGCACGCGCGGCGCTGGCGAAGGCGAAGGGAAGGTAGAGGTCGTGGGCGAAAGCGTGAGCGTGGGCGTGGGCGAAGTCGAAGTCGAAGTCGAAGGCGAAGGCGAAGGCGAAGGCGAGACGAGGTGAGCACACAGCGCGCGCGAACGGAGCGTGAAATTGAACTGTGGATCAACAAGAAGAAGCGTGAGCCTAAGTACATGCGACGCACATGGCGAGTACTAATGTAGACAGATCAATGTACAGTCGAAGTCCAGACACGAAAAATATCCGGGGTCGAGACAGAGAATGAATGTCTGAGCCGAAAACGTAGGAGACAGGAGCGAAAGTAAAGGTACATGTGCGCAGGGAACGAATATGGAATGGACGAAATGTATAAAAGGAGAGAATATGTAGAGGACGTGGATCGGGTGCGCACAGTGCCGGCCTCGGTCGGGCGTGGACTGCACCGCGATGGGTCCGTGGGCGTCGCGTCTGGCCTGGAATGCTGGAGCGTCGATACGGGGTGCTCGCGGGCTGATCGCGATGGGTGCGCGCGGCGGAGAAGTTAAGCTGAAACCACGACAATGCGCCATCCAGCGGAACGCTGGCCAAGCAAAATTGCCGTCTCTCCGGTCCATCGTCCGGCGCCGAGACGATGCGACCGGAGCGTCCGGCCTCGCTTGACCACCGCACCAGGACCCGGGGCACCCGCCCCTATCTCGCGCGCAGAGCGAAAATGTAGCACCGAACACGTAGACCTGTAACAGCGGCCGCATCGACTTGCAGCGGCACGGGTTTGAACGGCGACGCTTGGGCGACGCGTGCAGAACTCCTGCCGAGTAATTCACGCGCCGCCCGCTCAAGGATCATGTGAGGAGCACAGGTGATTTCCCCGGTGCATCCGTTGCGATAGCCTATCGGCAGCTACGGATGCATCTGGACGGATCTGGCGATCCGTGATGCGCGCCCGTGGAGGCGCGCCTTAGTGGGCGGCAAGGACGCGTGGCGTGCATCGACGCGTGGCTGTGATGCACGCCACGCGTCCCTCCCGCCGTCCTCCTCCTCCACTTCCTCCCCTGGCTCCTCTTCCTCCTCCTGCTCCGCCCCACCACCGTCCAGGCAGACGATAGCGACTATACAGTCGTCCTTCGTCTGCTATTGGACTCCGGTGTCACCTGGTGACACCGTTCAACTCCCCTCCTCCTCCTCCCTCGACCTCAACCTCGACCTCCATGCCGTCCTTCGCCCACTTGCCCGCCACATCCACACCGTACGAGGACGTCCATCCGGACGTCCTCAGCATGGGGATTAGAATTAGGGGGCCACGGCGATGTACCGCGGCCCTTGTTCTGGTGAGTCTCCCGTTCCGCCCTCTTGCACTCCCAATGCCCACCTTTCCTCTCCAGCTTCGCCCATCCGGCCTGCCGGCCTTGACCTCCGCGTCCACCTCGTCCACCTCGCCACTGCTTCCTCCCGTTGCTCACCCCGCGCTGCTCTCTGCCCGCCTTCGCCCGCCCGCCTGCGCCTCCCTCACCTCGCCCTCCTCCTCGTCGCCCTGCTGCGTCTCGCCCACCTCCACGCGGCCCACCTCCTCCACGCGCGTCGCCCACCTTCGCGTCACCACCCCCTCCATGTCGCCCGCGTCCGCGCAGCCTCCCGCCGCCCACACCCACGCGCGTCGCTAGGCTCCCCTCCTCCGCCTCGTCCCGGCCCCCCGCCTCCGTGTCCGCCCTCGTCCTCGTCCTCGTCCTCGTCCGCGTCCTCCCTCTCCGCGTTGCCGATCTCCTCCACCTCGTCTGCCTCCACCTCGTCCACTTCCGCGCGCGCTGCCCGCCTCATCGCCCACCTCTGCCCGCCTCGCTCGCCTCCTCTCCGCACTCCTCCGCGCACGCTACCTCCTCTGCCTCCGCCTCCTCCCGCGAGCCATCCGCGTCACCCTCCGCGCACCTCCTCCGCCCGCGCGGCCCTCCGCTCACATCGCCACCTCCGCTCGCATCGCGCACCCTTGTTGCTCTGCGCCTCCTCCCTCTTCGCATCGCGCACCCCCGCCCGCGTCGCGCACCACCTGCTCCGCCTCGTCCGCGCCCTCCGCGTCCCCCCGCAAGCCCTCCGCGTCGCTCTCCTCTGCCTTCACGTCGCTCACCTCCACGTCGCTTGCCTTTGCGTCGCCCGCCTCCGCGTCTCCCGCGTTCACGTCTTTCACGTCGCCCTCCCCCTCCTCCGCCTTGTCCCGACCTTCTGCCTCATCCTCGTCTGTGCCGCCCTGCTCCGCATCACCCGCCCCTGCCTCTGCCTCCGCGTTATCGCGGGGCGTGGTATTACTTACTAGCGCACCTATGTAGTAGTTAACTAATAAATATATTTTAATCACTAATCATATACAAGATGTGGTGTGAAACAAAGAGGGAGGCAAGCTCACTGTCAGAGACAGCGAGCTCAGGTGGCAGCGCCTGAGGCGCCGGTGTCCAGACATCTCGGGACAGCGTCGCACCCGGGGGTGCGCGAGCGCGCTTGGGGAAGGCGGTGTCGAGCGCGACCGGGCCGGCCGGCACCAGATGCATCCGCATCTGCCGATAGGCTGTCACAACGGATGCACCTGGCGAATCACCACTGTAGATGTGAGCGCGACGCGCCAGCTCACTGTACAAAAGAATAAAGGACACTAGAATGCGAACTCACGTTGTTCAGTTGCTTGGCGGCTGCTTGAAGGTTAATGGAACATGTGGAGGAGTCAGGACTAGTACCCGGCAGATAGTGGAGACCGAGAAAAGCGAATAGGTGCACGGCGAGGGTGTGGAGCTGGTCGAGTCGGACGACTCTGTCGGTGTGTGCATGGCCTCCAGGGCAGAAGACCATGATCTTTAAGCGACCTCAACGCGGCCACCGCCCGAGCCATCACACCCAAGCGACGCTAAGCGTCGGCCGTGCGCCGGAGGGCCCGAGCCTCGACAAGGCTCCCGAAGGACGGTAAAAAGACGGTGAAATCGGCTCGCTGCAGAGAACTGCGACCGTGGTTGCACGCGGGCGCGCGTCCGCTCACCCAGCTGGTGTGGTCGTTTCTGCACCGTGGATTTGACGGTCCCTCGGGATGGGGATGACCGTCCGTCTGGTGTGCCGGGCTGATTCCTGAAGCGCCGCCTCTGTCCGCGATAAACACTCCCAACAAGCGCCTCCAACGCGCTGCCTTCAACTCCCACCTGCACTGGGTGGCGCCAGAATACCCCGCCACTGGCGTTCATATCAATGACCAAATACCCCGCTACTGGCGTTCGGATAAGCTCATATGAGCGGGCGCTCTGTTGCTGCTACTGCCGGTCGTATGTAGCACCGCCACGCCTGCGTTTACCAGCGCACCCCGTCTCCCGCTGCTCATATGTGTTCCCGCGCCTCGCACCGCTCATATGTGCGCCCTCGCTCCCGCTGCTCATATGTGTTCCCGCGCCTCGCACCGCTCATATGTGCGCCCTCGCTCCCGCTGCTCATATGTGTTCCCGCGCCTCGCACCGCTCATATGTGCGCCCTCGCTCCCGCTGCTCATATGTGCTCCCGCGCCTCGCACCGCTCATATGTGTTCCCTCGCTCCCGTCCTCATATGTGTTCCCGCGCCTCGCACCGCTCACATGTGTTCCCTCGCTCCCGTCCTCATATGTGTTCCCGCGCCTCGCACCGCTCATATGTGCGCCCTCGCTCCCGCTGCTCATATGTGCTCCCGCGCCTCGCACCGCTCATATGTGTTCCCTCGCTCCCGTCCTCATATGTGTTCCCGCGCCTCGCACCGCTCATATGTGCGCCCTCGCTCCCGTCCTCATATGTGTTCCCGCGCCTCGCACCGCTCATACGTATGGCCGCGCCTCCCGCTGCTCATGCGTATGCAGACCCTCACACTGGGCTGCATCCATACCCTTCCGCCAGTTCGCTGTTCACTGTTGCGGTCGCGCGGGAGCGCGGGCGAGGTCGAGCGGGCGCGGACAAGGGTAGGTGCACGTGCGCGGGAGAGGGTGTCGATTAGGTGGGTACGGGTGGCGTAAGCGTGTAAGAATGGCTCGCAGAGCGGGAGGGAAGGAAATGCGGGGGATGACGAGGGAGGCTGAGGCAATCGCGTGCCGAAGGGATGCGGAGGTAGGCGTATGAACCATGCACACTAATTAGTGGCTGCAGCGATCGCATGCTAAGAGGTCCGTTGCGGGTGCGCGACGACGCTCGTAAACGGATAGGCGGAGCAGGCCATGGCATTCACCAAACAATGGATTGTTACGGTCGCGGAGCGCGGGAGCGCGGAGGTCGGGCGAGTCGGAGACGAGCGGAAAGGCGGGATCGGATTAGAGGACGCGCTTGACCTCGGAGAGGCTCGCGGTAGCGGGGAGACGGGAAGGATAGGCGACGGGGAGGAGCCAGGAGGCGATCGCGCAGCGTGACGGTAGGTGTGGGAGCAGTACATAAAGGCAGGGTGGTGGGCGATCGTTTGCTGGGCATCCGTAGTGGGTGCGCGCCGAAGCTCGTAACCAGACAGGCGGCGAAGCAGGCCATAACATGGATGCCGCTTTCCCATGGGCTGCCCGACAGCCCAGAATGCACGCTGCTCGGAGAAGGCGTGCGTGCTGCATGGAGAGGAAAGGCATTCACAAACCGACGTCGCCCCTATCGGTTCTTTGGCGCATGGCAGTGGCGGG
>NW_025954342.1:0-60399 GCF_022376455.1 Epithele typhae | reverse complement strand
TGGCAATGGGCGGATGCTATGGTAGAGGGTGCGTGGCTATAAAAAGCTCTCTTGATCATTCCCTAACGTTTCCCAGAGGAAAAACGATGGCGCACGGACACGGAGGACGACGACGAGGTCAATCGACCGCGACTGCGACGACGACGACGACGACAATGACGACAATGACGACAACGATGACGACAACGACAACGACAACGACAACGACGAGTTGCCACCAATAGAGACCTGTGGCAAGACCTACGGGAAGCCTGCCTACCTCAGTGGGGTCACCAAGGCCTCAGACGGTACGTCATATTGGTCCTCCTCGAAACCCGTTTGACACCCCACCCTCCCCTTGCCAGGCGAGCCCGAGCATGACCGCAATGGCACGACGAACGCTAATGGGTATGCTGGTGCGCGACAGCAAGCGGACAGCGACTCAGCCCCTGCCTTCGGTATGCGACGTTCCATTCATGCCCTTCACAAGGGCTAACAAAGTATATGCAGAGGGCGCCAAGAAGAAGGCCTCGATCAAGGCGGGGAAACCTTCGAGGTCACCATTGCACAACCTGGAGACGGGAATGCACCCAAGCGTTCAAAAGCGAGTGCGTAGACAGTTGCGCCCTCATGTATAGTGTCCCCACTGATGATTGATCAACCAGAGCGTGACGCAGGTAGAACCAAGTCGGCACCTCGCACGAAGAAACCTCGCGCACCCGCCGACGACGAAGAGCTTCAACCCGCTCCCAGTATGTATGCCGGTTACCCTTACGGCGGTGCGCTGACCACACGTCCACGAGAAGAGCGCGGCGCGGGTGCATCTAAGTCACGCACGAAAAAAGTTAGAGAGCCCGTGCTCTCGAGCTCTGACGACGAAGATTTCCAGCAACCCGCTCCCAGTACGCGTATCTGTTACGCTGATAGATCTGCGCTGATAGGACGTTCTCGAATAGAGCGCGGCGCGGGATCCAGGTCGGCGCCTACCAAGAAGAACCCTCGCGTGCCCGTCCTTTCGAGCGACGACCAAGAGGGTCAGCAATCTTCTACGGCTTCAGTTGCATGGCTGACTCCAACCACAGAGGCCGCGACGCTTCCCCCGCTCCCCCGTACAAATACTCGGGCCAAGGCTGGGACGAGCACCAGCACCCAGGCTGAGCCGGCGGAGAACACCGCGCCGCCGTACGCTCCCTCCCCCTCCCCCCCCCCTCCCCCGTACGAATACTCGGGCCAAGGCTGGGGCGAGCACCAGCACCCAGGCTGAGCCGGCGGAGAACACCGCGCCTTCTGTCCCAAGTGAGCGCTCATCCATTCTGAGGGCGTCCGGTTCTGACTCCAATCACACAAGCCGCGACGCTCCCCCCGCTCCCCCGCACGAATACTCGTGAAAAGCTCACTGGCAAAAACGGTCCCTTAGAGAAGAACGGTGAGCCCTGTTATTGGTCGCTACCTATGTCGGGCTTACAGCCTCTTCGGCAGAGAACGCCCCCCTTGCACCTAAGCCTCGTCATCGTAAGAAGTCAGGTCAAACCGCTCCTTCCCATGAACACTCCAATCATGGAGAAGGTGCACCCACGCCTGCCGAGTTGGAGCCTGGGCTAGAGGGCTCTGGAAAGGGGAAGGGGAGGGCCAAGAAACTCGCCCCTGAGACTGAGAAGAGGGTGCTCCCGACACGACGGACCCGAGGCCAGTTGCCGGCGCGCTATGACGAAGAAAATGGAGGGTAAGCACTTGATATCACGCATGTCAGCGTTGCCTCATACCCAAATGTCAGCGCCGCGACCATGGAGGACGCCGAAGACGCGGAGCGTGCAGCTAGAGATAAGGTGTTTATGCAAGCACGCGCGGAGCTGTCGGACACCGGACCGTCGGAGGCCGGCCCATCGAAGAAGAGGTCTCGTGACCAGCGGTGAGTGCGTATGGTTGCCCGAAATATGGCTCTGATTGCATACCTCTGCCAGTGACTCTGATTATGAGGAGGCGGCTGCTGCTGGAAACAAGGCGAGGGGTGGGAAAAAAACTCAGAAGAAGGGAAGGATGTAGTCAGTCCTCCACGACTATATCGTTGGTCTCATCGCGCGCGCGAATCGTCCTCGCGCGACTTGTCCGTGCGCGTGTCATGTCCGTAGTTCTGCATACTCCGGTATCTCCATAGTCCATGTAATCGGCCGCCTTCGTATTCTCCAGATTGCTTACATTAAGAAAGCACGCGCGCACGCTAGGGGAAGCGGTACTACCCACGGCGAGAATGGAGGGACTGATCCTGGGAGTGAAAGCGACCCCTCTTCCGTCCCTCGTTTTCCGTTCCCGCCATCCTTCATCCCGCACGTCCTTCATCTTCCGTCGTCCCCACCCGTCCAATATCCTGTACCCCCCACCCACACTGCCCCGACGCCCAGCCTGCGCTTGCGCTCCTCTGTACTCGTCTGAACCACCCATGAGCAGGGGTTTAATGCCCATGTTGGCTTGGGCGAAGGTACGTCCTGTACGTGTTTCGAGGGCCTTTCTAATCAGCCCCCAGGCAGACACCGGGCCCGAAAGGCGTTACGTCTACGTGCGTCAAAACTCCATGCGACTCTCCGACATACAAGTCCTCAAAGAGTACCTCGGCGATTACGATGATGAGATATACGCGTGGCAACGTGGCTTCTGGGAACTCAAACGGTACGAGAGCGACACGATAGAGATCTCCGCCAACACGCCGGCTCTGCTATTCCGTGGGTCAAAAATAGGCTTCTGTGTTGGTTTGGCGGAGGAGCTGAGGGAATGGGATCGTGCGCTGAACGGGGGAACCCTGGCCCCTCTCAACGCTACGATCTGCCTTGGGAGTGTGGGATGGATTCTGGCACGGTGGTTTTGGCCTGGATCGAGGTGCGTACTTCAAGCCATACGGATGTCGGGTGTGCCATTTATACTCCCTCAGGCCGACGAAAGCGCGGCCCCGTACATGTGCTGGGTTGGAAACATGGAAGGCGCTACCTACCATCGTCTGCTGAAAAGGTGCAAGGCACTCGTCGAAGGCAAGACCAAATCCATTGGAGTATTTGACCAGGCGCAGGGTGAGCCTCACTCGTCTTTGCGTCTCTGGCATTACCGCACTTCCCAATGGGTTCCCCGATGCCCATCCGAAAGAGCGCCATCTGGCTCGCTCGTCCTGTTACGCAACGTTCACAACTCCTGGCCGGTTAACGCGAGTGAGATCATGTTGCAATGGGAGAAGGCGGGCAAACAAGGGAAGGCGTGGCATTCAAAGGTGAGCGTGTCGGCGAGGAATCTGGGGACAGGCTTATCGCTCATCTTCATCCAAGTTCTCCGTGCAGACTCGTCTGAGCTTTCCCAAATTCGAGGGGCTCGAGCCTCGTATCAAAACCGAGCAACCCGCGGAGGAGGACGCGCACGCGCCCAATGAGGAGGATGCCGATGCCGCCGATGCGAGGGACGGTGCTAGGGGTCAAGGGACATGGACATCGACCCTAACGACGTGGACCCCAACGACGTGGACCCCAACGACATGCCATCCAACACATGATAGGATAGATAGAGTACGCCGTCCCATGTGGCCTAGTGCAGAGGAATGTAATATCAGCCAGACGGCAACGGGGCGATCTCAAACACCTAGCACATAGCCTGGATGGCTGAGGAAGACACATCAAATATGACGACGAGGACCGACGGTATGTACGCATGTCTGAAACAAGGGAAAGCGCTGACCTCATGTGTAGCTGAGATCGTGGCCAGCATTGCGCCTAGGAAACTACGCGCACTTCTCCAAAGCGTAGTGGACTACGCGAACAGCGTCACAAGTAAGCCCAGGACAAGGCGGCCTAGTGCCAGGGCAAGGGGTCTAGATCCGTGAGTTCGATACCTTGTGTTTGAGACTAAACTGATCGTACCCAGATTAAGGACCATCAACGCTACCCAAGATGATGCACAGGCAGGGGGTCCGGGCGACGACGCTCAGACAGCCGCCCCAGACCCCGGGACTCCGTTCGGCGGTCAGTCCTAGGGAGCGGCAATGGACAGGGTGGGGCGTCAGACTCCGAAAAGAGCGACCGTTTGGAAGCGGTCTGATGGTTCTTTGGGAAATACTCGACCGCGTGTACATCTCAGGCCATCCACACACGTACCGCCGGTGATATCGACTGCTTGAACTCCCCGACAGCACGACGCCCAGTCCCCCACCCGCCCGTCTCCCTCAGCTTGACCTGCTGCGCCGTCCAGCCATCACACTCACCCGTAACATGTCTCTACCTCTCATAACCCGTCTGTACTCGACGAAGAAGGGCATTCACTTGGTGACACGCGGTCGCAACCTTAACGACGTCAAGACCATGACCGACCCCATCCGTGAAAAGTGTCTGGCTGGGCTGTCAGACAGGCTCCCAGACGCAGTCGGTTCCAATTGCTCACATTGTGGCCAGACTATCGATCGCGAGGTCCCAGCGTTTCCTGTGTACAAGATAGGCCACGCAGGAACGGCTTCAGTGAAGGTGAGTGGTGCTATACGTGTCCTACTAAACCCCCCGCACGCTCACAAACGCGCACAGTGCCCCTTCTGCCTGAAGGTGTTCTTTCCACCACAACCTGGGCCGCCGGAGAAGCAGCTACGGATGATCGAAGCCCAACGATATTACGACATGGCTCGGGAGCCCAACCCTAAGGAGTACAATGACACCCCCGACGTCGTCAACATGCTCAAATCTCTTCAACACATCATCGCCGCGGAGATGGCGTTGCGTCCGCGCGATGACAACCGTTCGAAGCTAACAGCGGCGAAGAAGGCCAAGGCCAAGGTCACGGCCAGAGTTCATCAAGAGGTGCCCTCACGGCGCAAGGTGAGTGCGTCTTTCAATGAGCACGTCGCGCGGCCTCACTCGATCGTCGAAGTCCCCGACGCGCAAACGCACCACCTCGAGGATATCTAAGGGCAAAAACGCTGCGAAGCAGCACGAAAGGCTCTCCACTCCACCTCCGAGAGGGAGATCTAGGGTAAGAACCTGCACCCCAACACGTTATACATCACCTGCTGACGTGCACGACAGTCCCCGACACCTCTAGGTCAACGACAGGGCGACGAATTGGTCGATGCGATGGTTTGGCTAGACGTAAGCAATACTACCCCCTCATCTGTCCAACACATACGTCTGAACATGTGCTCCACAGAAACATGAATCGCCTGTGGAGATTCCGGTGTACGCGCGCAATGGGGAGATATCCCTTGCTCTGAACCACAGGCTGAAGAAGGTTCTGAGCCCTGTACACGCCTTCCGTCGTCTTGACATGATGAGGCAGGAGTGGCAAGAAATCTCCTCTGAACCGATGGCGATCACCTTGAGCGATATCCACAAGTTGTTCCTTCGCTCCACTGACGTGGGATGCTGCCTGCAATTCAGCACCTTCTACACCTATTGGGAACAAGCACGAAGTCAAACGGGCGACGAAGACCTTCTCAGCTCTCTGGGCGTCGAAAATTCGACACACCCACGCGTAGCCCTGTTGTGGACCATGGTACGTGCGGTTGCTTAAGCGTGTCGGCGCAGCTGACGCCCCACCACGGCACATCAAAAGGCTGGCTTTAGTCCTGACGTCCTCTTCATCCCTGACGACATCGCACAACTTCAGTCCGAGCTATTCCGGCATGGCAAGTCTTGGGTATGGGAACGTCAACAGACACAATGGCGTGCGTTTTGGCCCGGCGAGGACCCCATCTCCCTCGTCAGGCACCTCGAGGAGCCCATCGTTCTGTTCAAGACCTTCTCCTATGGAGAAGTACCTGGACTAGGCTCTGCATTGCGTATCTTGGACCCGTCCCTGAGAGCGATAACCAAGGTACGTCTACTCCGTCCCCGTGACCTCACTCATACTTATGGACGGGCAGATGGTAATGCAGAACGCCGTCCGCCCGTCAAACGGGGCACTCAATCAAAGGGTGCCAATGCTACAGGTAACGTACGGCACTATCGCAGAAACCCAACGCTGACCTGTTGACACAGACGTCTTCTGCCAGGACGACGAACGCAACGCCCATGACCTGGTCCTTGGGTAGAGTCCCCACGGCTTCTGGTATCCTGCCTTCGCCGTCCAAAGCCACGTCGTCACGTGTTAAGTTGGAGGATGACATAATTGAGCTGTCAGACTGAGGACTGTGGCTTGGATATATAAGTACGAAGTAGATACATGTGCATGGTGTGGGAGAAACATACATTTCGGCGACGGAGAGACGGAGATATGGTCGCGGTACGACGCATGAATTCGACGCGTCGCTGTGCTTTGCATGACCTATGATCGACAGCCCAATGGACACGGCGGTGATAGAGGCTTATCAAGCCGTCGCGCTGGAGAGCGGAATGATGGATCCAGGGGCTCAATTATCATGCGAATGTAGAGGGAGTGAAGAGACCGCCGCCCCCGCGTCCCGCCGCCCCCGCGTCCCAGTGCCGTCCTCGCCGCCCCCGCGTCCTCATCGCCCACGGTGCCCTTGCGCCTAGACTACCATCCTCACAACACACAATGGCCCAGGAGCCCCATACCGGAAGTATGCACGGCAAGTATTGGGCAGGAGCGAGTGGATTTTCTTGTTGAACCAACCATGTACTGAGATGCGTTTAGACGGGTCCAGAGCGGGCCTTCTTTGTGCGCGCTGGTGTCGTTCCTGGTGTGGTCCGTTGGGAAGACACACCCTTTCTCCGGAGCTTGAAGGATGCTGGGGAACAATTAGAGCACTGGATCCGAGGTAACTGGGAGGAAGTCAGCTTCGACGACCATATACCGTTGAGCGCTCTCACCTTCGCGATCCTCCTAAGGAAGAAAGAGTCGGGGCAGAGCAAGAACCTGGGAGCCGAGTTACTGAAGTGGGATGAATACCTGCTGAAGGGCGAAGACACTCTGCGGCTGGTGTTCAACTTCGACCTGGAGCAGGGCTGCAACGGACTGATGGTGATCGCTTGGCTGAAGGTGCGTGCTCCCCTACTTCGGGAACCTGCAGGCTCTGAGGGGCTCTCAGGCCGATGAGTTCGCCCTTCCTTCGACGTTCTTCATCCAGAACGAAGGGAAGACATACGGAGAGCTCCTCCAGGCTTACAAGGGGGAGACGAAGAAGGGCCCTCACGACCCGTCGGAGATCTTAGACCTCGACTCCGGTAATATCTGGTACTGGAGCCACTACCGTTCCCGGTGGATCGCAAGGAAGAGCGATAAACCTATTCCTGCACAGAACGTGATCATGATCCGTTCTTTCCGTAACCGTTGGCCTCTGCACGCGTCGAAGATTATCCACCTGTGGGAGACAAAGGGTCATGACCAGAAGATTTTCCACTCCGTACGTACCTTGCCTGGCCAAAGCTCACTAGCTAATCAATATTTCAGAAGAGCTTTGACATGAATGTCGGTGAAAATAAGGTAAAGCGGAGTTTGTACCTCGACGTGTGCTGTATTGAAATGCTCCTCAGGCCGGGCGCAAGCGTTCACGACGTACAGAATAAGCAGTGTAGGCCAGTACACAGTAGACATACATCCCATTTCCCGCGTCTTTCTCGCCGTGTGCAAGTGCATCGACCAGCAGGTATCGAGTCTGTCCCCGGCTGGATGTCCGAGGGTACCACATGATGCCGACGCATCAAGGCGAAGCGCGGACGCAAGGGCGGACGTGAGAGGTTCACGGCGAACGCGAGCACGACAGCATTGCGGTTTTAACCAAACGCGCACTAGGAGAGCGCGCCGCCATCCGCACGTCTACTGCGCGGCACTGGGGGAGCGGACTGTGTGTGTGCGCGAATGTGAGAAGGGTTAGTTGGTGGAACACGTACCAACGGGCGACGCCTGCGAAGTGCATTTTGACGCGCCTTATGGGTGACGGGATGAGATCAGCAGAAGAGATGTGCATGTCTCACTGGAAAGAGGAGGATGGTCAGCGGTGAGTCCGGTCAATGTACCTTGCAGTGCCCGCTCTGAATGGGTGATGTCCTCTCTCACAGTAACAGTGTGAACGGACATGGCTGGGGAGACGAAATATATTTGATGGGTGACATCCAAGTACTGTACATGACCGAACATGAACTAATACTACAGAATTTCAAGGCAAAAAAGATGTACGTGTGATTCAAAGCATTACGAAGAGTTTAAGCTACGGTACGGTACGTTACGGGCTACTCGGCGTTCAAGCGGGCGCCTGCCACTGACGACGGCACATCAGGTCCCACTCCCAGTGCTTGAAACGCTTGGCTTCGAAGTTGAAGCTTTTCACTATCCAACGCCCGATTCTGTAAAGTGTCTCGTCGTCGGTCGCGCGCGCAGGGTAGAGATGCACTTACAGGTGAGAGTGGTGGGCACTAACGTTCCCTCTGCCGTCGTGAGGCTATGAAGCCATGTCAGCCGTGCGCGCGAGACCGAATGCGAAACGGAACGACATACCGCATGAAACGATTCAACGTTGTCGTTCGCGGCGAGCACACGGCACCTACCCGCGCGGAATCGAACGATGATCGTGTTGTCCCGGCGAACCACCTCGGCGCCGAGACCGTAATGCAGAGCCTGAAGGCGAAGGTGAGCGCTGCGTACGAGATAATGAACGGAATACTCACCTCCTCGATGCGTCCAAGCGTCAGCTTGGAGTGGCGTGTGTGGATCATATCCTCGAGGACCTGCGGAAAAGGTAAGCACGCGCGATCTGCACCAGAATGAACGCTCACTTCTCTGTGGTTGGGGTGCATCGCAGGCATGATGGCGAGAGCGAGAGAGAGAGAAAATAGAAGATAGCGAAGAGCGAAGAGCGAGGGAGAGAGCGAAAGAGAGAGCGAGCGAGGGAAATGAGGAGACAGGAACAACGCGAACTTGAGCGCCGCGCGCGAGCCAGCAAGCGCCGCGCGCGCAGGCGTAGCGGAGGCGCGAGAAAACCGGGGCGGGGAGCGGCCCGGGCGCTGGGCGTGCGCAAAGAACCCTGGAGTCCCTGGACGCGCCTTGTGGGTGCCCGGGATGAGATGAACAGAAGAGATGCGCATGTATCACTGGAAATAGGAGGATGATTAGCGGTGAGTCCGGCCAATGTACCTTGCAGTGGCCGCTCGGAATCCTCTCTCAGTGACAGCGGGAGCGGACGTGCATGGGGAGAGGAAATATATTTGATGGGTGCGACATACAAGTACTATACATGACCGAACATCAACTAATACTATAACCTTTCAAGCTTAACACGATGGAAGAGGGGTTTCAAAGCATTACGAAGAGTTAAGTTACGGTACGGTACGTTACGGGCTACTCGGCGTTCAAGGGGGCGCCTGCCACGGACGACGACAGACGAGCTCCCACTCCCAGTGCTTGAACCGCTGGCCTTCAAAGTTAAAGGTGTTGATAATCCAACGGCCAATTCTATCACAAGTATCGTCAACAGTCGCGCGCGCAGGGTGGAGATGAACTTACATGTGACAGTGGTGGCCGCTAACGTTGCCCAGACGGTCGTGGGGCTGTCGAGCCATGTCAGCGCGCGCGCGAGACAGAGTGCAAAACGAAACGACGCACCGTATGGAACTTCTCGATCTGCTCGTTGGCGCCACGCAGACGGCATCTGCCCGCGCGGAATCGAACATGGATCTTGTTCCCCCGCCGGAAGGTCTCGGCACCGAGGCCGTGGTGGAGAGCCTGGCAGGCGAAGGTGAGCGCGGCGGGCGAGATAAGAAGGAGAGAGCTCACCGCCATTATTCTGCCCACCGGAATCTCGGTGTAGCTCGTGTGCATCATGGCCTCGAGGACCTGCGGAAAAGGGTAAGCACGCGCGATCTGCACCAGAATGGAACGCTCACCTCTCTGTGGCCGGGGTGCATCGCAGCCATGATGACGAGAGCTAGAGCGAGAGCAAAGAGAAGAGTTTGAAGAGCGAAGATCGAGGGAGAGAACGAGGGAGAGAGGGAGGGAGAGAAGTGAGGAGACAGAGGAACGGCGTCGCGAACTTGAGCGCCGCGCGCGCAGGCGTAGCGGAGGCGCGGGAAAACCGGGGCGGGGAGCGGCCCGGGCGCTGGGCGTGCGCAAAGAACCCCGGAGTCCGAGAAACTCGGACTCGAGCTCAGCGCTCAGGCCCCGAGGCGCGCCTGGGGCACAGCCACCTCGGGCGTGCCTCGAATGACGTCGGTGTCTTAATGACGTCCTCTTGTCTCCCGCATCCGTCCCGTGTTGACAACGGGGCCATAGCGAGGCGGCCCAAACCATGGTCCCTGTCCGTACACGACCGGTCCAAGCGGGTGCCTGCTAGGGCTGACGAGAAGAGCGTCCGAACGGGAGGGCTCTGCGCCGCCCCCACTGCCTATGTCCAACGGAGAGGATATCAATAGAAAACCAAGTACTTGTAGGGTTGTACTGGGCTGATAGGCATGCGTCCATGCTCCACGCGCTCATGCGCCCCACACGCTGGTGTCGGGGTTCCAAGCGAAGCACGGTCGCAACCACCGCCGTAAGGTTGTAACTGCGACACGGTTGTAACTGCGACACGGTTGTAACTGCGACACGGTTGTAACTGCGACACGGTTGTAACCGTGACATGGTTGTAACCGACAACTGCGACACGGTTGTAACCGCGACACGGTTGTAACCGCAAACTGCGACACGGTTGTAACCGCAACTGCGACAGGTTGTAACCGCGACCTGCGACAGGTTGTAACCGCGACCTGCGACACGGTTGTAACCGCGACACGGTTGTAACCGCGACACGGTTGTAACCGCGACACGGTTGTAACCGCGACACGGTTGTAACCGCGACACGGTTGTAACCGCGACACGGGCGACACGGTTGTAACCGCTGTATGGTTACAACCATACCACGGTTACAACCGCGACAACCTTTGTATGAGTGCAACCATACTTACAACCGAAGCACGGTTGGACCCATACGAAGCGCACTCGTGTACATACCTCATTGCACTAATTCTCATACCCAGCCCCTTACCGTAGGTTAGCCACTCCTATGGAGCACAAGTGTGCCCTGCAACACCGATCACTGGTGCAGCCGCGAGCCCCGTACAACGAGAGAAAGCGACGGGACAGCCAAAATATCATCACAAACCGTGAAGCAACAAGAAAAGTGATCGTCGTTATAAGGATACTAATACATAATAGTCATAAAGTTGATGTCATAGTCTATACACATGTATAGGGAAGCAAGGATTCATGGTGTAGTGGTTGGGCGCACCGTTGGCGCTTTCGCAGTGTAAGGTCGATGGTTCGATTCCTGAGGGCAGCGATCATTTTGACTTCCAGAAAACGGGTTACAGCTCCTTCGAATAATTATCTATCATTGGAGGTAGTACTTCTACACTAGTATAGTTACAACCATGGTACGGTTGCAACTGTGCCCTGGTTGCAACCATGGGCCTTACAGGGGGTTGGTTGCAACCCTGGCACTGCGATGTATGCGGTCTGCGTACAGTCGTGGCTCAAAGCCATTTAGGCCGTCTTTGCCCAAGAGAGGAACTTTCATATTTTCACGACCGTATCATCCCCCAGACTACTATCCCATTGCTCTCGGAGCCGCGTAGCATTTGAGACTACTCGCTTGAGCTGCGAACGGACGCCCCGCGATCTCCCAGCCCCAAAAAGCTTATGTATGACCCAAAATGTGCAAAACGGTACCGCAACCCCACCCAGAGTAGCCGTCGGACAAATAATCCGACTGATACACTGAGAATACGGGTACTGCCTATCTCATAATCGTCCATAGGGACGTCGTGGTCTGCCCGACCGTGGTAGTGATCCCATCGTCAACGGGATCGCCGCCAAGACACCCGGGCACCCCCATTGCTGCGCTCGATATGAGAAAGAGACGTACGAGCGCACTCCACAGCATCGATAAAGAACAAGTAAACGCATTTCCCCTCCAAAATGACATCGGGGACGCTGCGCCAAGACAAGTTTGGCGTATTCGGCCACGTGGAAGGCGGGATTCTTCTAGTTGGAAGGAACGATGGACAATGTGCAGTTGAAACGAGCACATATAAAAGCGTAGAGTCTTGAGGCACAGACCGTGCAGTTGGGGAGAATTTGGGGAGGTCACAGATGTGGCGACTCGCAGTGCGTGCCTGGACAAACGCGGCCCGTGCGTGTGAAAGTGGTGCCAATCTAGATTCGATCGCTTCCTCGACTCTGCAGGCACTGGCGCGCACACGATGATGAGTGCTTTCCCAATGCAAACCGGATACTTACACTCAGTAGCTGGCGTAGTTTTGAACGCAGTTTACACAGGTTGAATCGCCCGGGTAGCGGCCCGGCACCACCGGCGCCGTCCGTTACCGTACCCAGGATTGACCGCGTCCGTCGCGACAACAGCCTGTCCCTCGAAGCTGACGACCGAGCACGCTACCCTCATCCAGTGGTCGTGTACGCACCTCGCCCTCTAAAAGAAGTACCACAGTCTCGACGCGTCAGCCTCGACGTCCGCGCCCTTCGGGTTCCGAGTATTACAAATATTAGTAGTAAGTACTCGAGGTGCGATTGTTTCACTCTGGAACTACCACAACCGGATTATCAAGTCAGCGACCAGAAGTTGAAACGACGCCAGACGCCTGTTGAACTCGGACGGCGATTGGGAGAGTGTGATGATTCCCAGCTCAAGCCGCCCTCCAGCGACCCCGGGAGCCGGACGCCACTGAGGGCAGCAACGGCCAGCACTCTCCAACGAATAATTCTGCACCTGTGTGTTCAGCCGTATGCGCAGAAGAGAATACGGGGGAACACGTGTGTGTGGGCAATCAGGTCGCAAGGCACCGCGGGGCGTGCTGATGTGATTGGGACCCACAACGGAGCGTGTGCCGCTTCCATCCACGCGCAGTCCGATATCGATAAAGCCCCGTCCGAGGGCCGCATCCCATCTAATTCCCCATCCCGTCTTCTCCCCCGCCTACCACCTCTTCCGCGCGGGCGCAGCAGTCCCCTCCGACCATGGCGGCTCCGCCAGCGTACTACTTCCCTGCAGGCGCACCGCCATACTACTTCTCCATCCCGATGGTTTACGCGCCGGTGCCGTGCGCCCAGACCTCCGCCGCCGGTGCCGCCTACGGCCGCCCACCATGGGAGGAGCGGGAGAGAGAGGTCGCGAGGCAGCAGGAAATGCAGCGGATACAGCAAGCTCAACAACAACAGTGGACGGCCTCGCGCGGCCCCGTGCCCCTCCCCGGATTCGCCCCTGCCTACTGGGGCAACGTTCCCCTCACCCCCGCCACCGTGCTCACGCCCACGCCCACGGCACCCGTCCACACATCCGCCGGACGGCCGCGTCCACTGGACACTCCGCGTCGCGCGCAGACCCCGCATCGAGCGCAGACTCCGCGCCCTCCGCCAGCTCTGCGCCCGCCGTCGACTCCGCACCCGCCGCCCGTGCAGCTGTGCAAGGACAGGGCCGTGCGCATCGATCCGCTGCTCGCGTTCCCGCACCACCACCCCAACCGGCCGGGAAAACTGCACTGGGACATGATGCACCCGCCGTCGGCGGCGTGGGTGCGCAAGACCTGGGGGCGGATCCCCGCGGAGAGGCTGGAGTGCGCCGCGATCGCGCTGCAGGACAGGACGGACGTCCATCTGAGGGTCTTCGTGCTCGTCTTCCCCGACGCGCCGGCGTGCGCGGTGCGCGTGCGGAGGACGGACGGGCGGAGCGTCGGCGTCGGGGACTTGATGGACGCGCTGTATGTCAAGCTGCAGCAGGAGGTCTCTACCCAGGAGGAACTCTACATCAAGCAGTACTTGGGCGCGGTGGAGAAGGCGAGGCACGAGCGATTGAAACGCTACAAGTATCCGCAATCGCGGAGGCCGATCAAGATTGATTACTTGGGGAAGGATCGCATGTTCATGGGGATCCGGAAGGCGCTGAAGTGGGAGACGCCGCGGGAGTTTGCACAGGAGGATGTCTTCATCGTCGAAACCGACGAGTGCGAGTGATGAAGGATGCTGGAAACACGCACGGGGAAGAAGAACCTGTAACACTAGCTTTCAATCGTAATCCCTACTACACTCACTCGTCGTAGCCTCTACTCGAGCGTCGGCGGGGAGTTACCGCTGCCAACCATGACCCACGCGCCCTCGCTCGTGACGTCGTCGATGGTCAGGAAGATGGTCGCTGGACCAGGAGGGTAGACGCGACCGTTGGGCGGCGTGACGAAGGTGAGTGACTTGCCGTTGGGCGCGATCTTCGCGTCCATGAAGACGAGGCGCGCGCTCGAGTGGAACGCGTGGCTGGAGAAGCCCAGGTCCATGAGCGAGACTACCACGCTCTCGTCAGCTCTCTGTGCACTGTGATCCGCGCGATCAGCCAGCAACAAGACGCACCTTGAATGTTCGACCCAGCGCGGCGGAGCGCGGCCGGCACCGAGATCGGGACGGTGATAGTCTTGCCGAACCCGATCTTCTCGGGCATGCTCAGGATCCGCGGCCGCGCCACATTCATGAACGGCGGGTCGAGGGTCTGGATCCGGAACTCGCTCGGGAACTTGATGCCCGGCGCTGCCAACGTTGTGTTCGGGTTCGGGTTGCTGCCAGCGATGAGGAAGTTGCCCTGTGGGGTAAGCGTGACGGAGGAGTGGTAGACGCGCGCGATGCCCGAGTTCGGCATGCCCTTGTTCGAGATGCGATGGCCGAGGGGGAGGTCCGGGGTGTAGAGCGAGGGCACGAGCACGGCGTCGTCGGCGTTCGCGTTGCCAACGGGGTCCGAGACCGACCCGATCGCTGCGAAGCCGGTGCCGGCGCCGTTGATGATGAGCACCTGGCCGTTCGGGAGATGGACGAGCTCGGGCATAGTGCGGTTTTCGAGCATATGCTCGACCTGCCAGCCGGCGGCTATGCCCTCCTTGGTGAGCGTGATGCGCGAGCACTGCGACGTGGCGGGCATATGAGCGTTGAGTGCCGTGGAGGGGATGCCGTCGGGGTCGACGGCGGAGCCGCCGCAGACGAGGACCTCGGGGGTGTAGTCGGGAGGAGAGAGTGGGAGAAGGATTGCGGAGCCATCAATGGGGTTCGTGACGCGAACGTTGTTAGGGATGTCCGGGAGGATGGTCTCGGTTTGGGCCTCGATATCGTAAATGATGGACTGATTGTTAGCGACCATGAAGACCTTTCCGTCGGGAAGAGCGAAGATGCTAAGAGCGCGCGTAGTCAGCGCAACGGTGAAGGTCGATTTCCTCCAGTGACACTCACCGAGGGAACAGGTTCGCGGGGAGACTGCGCTTCAAGAACTCGGACGGGCGGGGTGTGTCCTCCTTGGGCGGGAAGAATTCGAAAGAGAGCGCGGGGTCTGTGTTGAAGAAAGGCGTGTCCTCGTGCATGCCTCCGACAATTAGGAGACTGCCGTCGAAGATACGGGCGGAGGAGGGATACCAGCGGGTCTCGAGGAGGTGAAGCGTCGCTGGATCTTCGAACAGCGTGCAGCCTTCTCCGGTGGGCGATGCGCAGGGCTCGAAGATTCGGAGCGCCTGCGTCCCGTTCAGGATACCAGGGTTTCCTACGAAACCGTCCGGGTCTCCCCCCAGACTGACCTAGACGTTGTAGTGGTGATTAGTATCGTGTATGGTGCGGCCAAACGCGCACACACCATGGATCCGTTGCTGAGCAGCGCACCGCTGGCACAGAACGAGTTGGAAAGCACATCGAGGGGGGTGACGGTCTCAGTCTCGAGGTTGTACAAGGCTCCCCAGGCGGAATGGCCGTTGATCTGGAGGGGGTCGTTTGAGGCACGGTCGAACCAGATGACAAGGGTCGGCGAGACGACGATAGCTTCAAGTGCGACGATTCCGGAAGTGACGTTCTTCAGGTCGAAGCTCCAACCTGGAGCGGCCGGGACCGCATAGGCGGACAGGAAGAGGGGGAGAAGCGCGAGGAGAGAAGACTTCATCTAGTCAGTGCTCAATGCGTATTTCGCGTTCGCGAGGCTTTGCGAGGCGATCGTCGTCCCTTTTGTACCCTGATACAAGGCGCTCTAAATCAGTTTTTGTGGACGGCGATGTGGGAGAAACTGCGCACGATTGAGGCACCTTCGGCTTGACCGTGAGCTGAAGACTGAGTGGAATCTCGTACAGCGAGGGGAGAATGACTGGGAGAAATGAGTGCATGGGCGGCCTTGAACGAGCACATGGTTCGGTTGAACTACACGCGAAGAGACTCGTGGGATACGTGGCCCCGTAGGAGGACGAACGAACGACGAGCGTGGCTATTGAACGGGATGTAGCAGTGGACCGCAATAATAGCTCGAGCTTGGCAGTTCCCATAACATGGTGTCATCATGGGAAAGCTCAACGATGCTGTTGGCTGCCGTCAGTGGCGGTTGCGTGCTTATTCGCGAAGACCAAACATACCACTTCTTATTTAGGCTACAAGGCTAGCTATATGCGCGCACATTTCTTGAAGCTGCACATAATATCTACTTCACGAAATTGAACCGTGTGGTAATGCCCAGATGAGTTCATGGGACGCTTGAGAACGCCCCGATGCCCCAGTTCCCAAGAAACGGAAGACTTACGCGCGAGGTGTGCGTGAGAAACGTGGAAGGCGTCGGCGGCCGTGATTCGGGAACATGGAGTAGCAGGTATTGTGTCATATGGGTGGGAGACGATGAATGGAAGACGACGACGAGGTGGATGTGAGAGGGCGAATTCGAGGAAGGTGCCAGCGTCAGCAAATTTCACACCTGAAACGTTCCCTGGATCACGTGTTTGTGACCAGACGCGGTGCTGGTCACGCAGGCGGCCGTGTGTGCCAATAAGTAGCTCGAGCACTCCAGATGAAATCATCACTCGACGCTTTGACTCTTGAACGCTGCGATCTTGCATCTTTTACAAATTAAAGCTCATGAAGCGAAACTACAGGTACTTAGACTCAATTCAGATCGTTCGCCTCGAACCAAAGGTGTCGAAGCCATACAGATAGCAGGCTCGCAATGATTTCTGAGAACATTTTATCCTACACGGGTGGCCTACTTCATGGCTATGTTATCACCTCACCCCGTCTACTGTCGTGCTCCCAAATCTACCAACACCACGCCCTGATCTGCGCACTGTCTGAGTCCTCGAAACGTCGACAACCCGTCCGGGTACAAATCGATGAGCCGCACCACGTTCAGCGCCTCGTCCGCCGCTCCATGAAACCTCTCCGCCCGTCTGCGCGCCGCCCGCTCCCGCCGTACGCGGTCCAAGGGCACCGGCAGCCCAGGCGCATACAGAGTCTGCGACACCGTGTTCACGACGTCCCCCACTGTGAGCGGCCCTGCATCCCGGGAAACGCACTCGACGGCGATAAGGTCCGTCGTGTCCGCGGTAGGGCAGAAGATCAGGCGGCACGTCTGTCGCCCTGACGTGAACGCAGGCACGTCGAAAGGGATGCCGTAGGGCCCGGGCCAGGTCGACGCGCGGAGGTCCCATGTCAATGGGAAGGGGAGGAAGATAGCGGCGATATCGGATCTAAAGTGCGCGGCGCGAGGGAGGCGATGAACGCCTGGACCTGGACCAGAGCGTGGCGGATAGGGTGTGGGATCATGTGCTCCGGTGCGGAAGGCTCGTGGTGGGGGAAAGCCCAGCTGGCGGGGGAGACTCGGACGCCACCGCCAAGTCCGGCTGTGCGTCGGGTGTGCATGTCTGACGAGCTGACCGGGGTTCCTGGAGAGGCTGTGGGATAGAGCACCAGTCCAAGAGCGTTTGAGCGGCTGGGGGGGTGGTGGCGGTCTACTAGGGCGCCACGCGCACTGGTCTCGTGGATATTCACGGCGTCCCCGCCGCCAGGGTCGCTCACATTCCTTGAGATCTCCGGGAGTGCAGGAAGCGGTAGGTCGCTTTGGAAGGGTGGGGCGCTGCGGGCGCTGCGGTGGAGACCCATAGTGATCGGGGGATCGAGCGGCTGGTACAAATGGAACGGGTCCGTAGGGAATATCGTCTGTGATTAGGGTCGGTATGGGATCGAGATAAGGCAGGGTAAAAGGACGATGGTATGTCGGGCCCGGTGGAGATGCTCGGGACAGATCGCCACAGAGAGGTGCTGGGGATGCGCTTCTATGATGGTGCGCTCTGTGGACAGTAGATCCTCTTTATGTGCTTTAATATGGGCGAGGAAAGCGCCCGGATGTGAGCAAAGAATGCGTCCTTCGAGAAATTCGGACTTACGGAGGGGTATGTCCGCGTATTACTGTATCAAAGTCTATCGAGGTGGCGCCTGGTACGTAGTGGTGTGAACTCGATCGGACATTGCGGACGGTGAAGCCGTTGGATCCGGGAGAAATCACATTACAGTTCAGCGCGCATCTCATCCAGGGTGTGAACTTTGTTGAGCCATCTTGATCGGGGGCTCAGCTCTTGCGGTATCGATACGACCCACATGATACATCCACGCCGAGATCTCGGGAGCGCCGGGACGCTGCCTCGATGAATTGGACCTGGAGCGTGTTCTGCAGCATCGTCAGCACTACGGTGGGCCCGGCCTTAATTTTCATGGCGCCTAGATTACATATACGTCTAGGTGACGGAAAAGGCCACACCATTCGACGTTCCCGCACCAGCCGGAGGTCACAGGAGTAGCGACCAAACGCGCCTATCTGCCAGAGGTATATGTCCGGCGCGGGCGCCGTCATAAGTATGCCGTCGAAGCTTAGGTCACGCGTCCGCGCCAATGAACTACACGCCTTCAATCAGTCCCGTTGCAGAACTACAGCCCAGAAGCTCACCTCGAGGTCCCCAAAAGAGCTAGTGCTGCAAAGTGCTTGAACGGCACGGATATACGGCGCCATGACACGTGTATGTCATGTATTTGAGTTACGTCCGTACCTCTACGCCAACATGCGGGTGTGAGGAAGCGCAGACTTCGCAGGTCACGACGGCAAACCAGCGACAGTGGAACGCGCAAAGACGAGCCGTGTAGGCGTGATCGCCTTCGAGGCGGAAACGTGGATTTTTGGAGCGGGCAAAGCCATGCTCACTTTGACGTCGAGAGCAAGGATCAGCGGTGGGCGAGCACACAAAATGAAATCTTGGTTTCCTCCTGAAATGCACTGTACTATAGTTAGGGTGGCATCGGGGCTCCTTTCAGAGCGATGGGCGCACATGTGACGGCGGGGGCCGAGACCAGGCTCAAGGAACGAGCTGCGCAACGTTCCGGTGGGGGACGGCGGGCGTCCCTGGGCGCCGCACGAACGCGGCGTGGTTGTCGGGCTGCCAGAAGTCGCCGATGTGCACTGGGGTCGGGATCGTCGAGGAACTCTGATTTCTATGATTATAGCCGTCGAAGAAGGCAGGAGAGTTCAAACTGTTGTAATGATCGCCAGGCGGAAGCATGTAGGTTTGAAAATTTCGGTTAGGAGATATCAAAGTGCGGGATTATGCTGACGTACTGAAGAGGGCACGTATCCCAGATCCGTAGCCTGCGAGTCGTTCGCCAAGACGGAGCAGCCAGCGTGTGCGGGTATGGGGCGCCTTCACACGAACGGACTCAGCTTCATTCGTGCAGCCCAAGGGGAGCTTCATATTACTCACCAAAAACGTCGCGCGCACCCACCAGCCCCACTTGCATCCCCCTTCGAACGCCTTTCTCAGTCGGCCCTGTCCACGTGTCAGCGCCATTCCCGCGGGACACGGAGAGACCTAACCTTGAACTTGAAGCTTGAAGCTTTACCTTGAACTTTTGAACCTTCGCAGTCTGAACCTTCGGGACTGCGAGGCCAGCGCATGTCCGGCCGCGCTGGTCCGGACTCCGGGTTCCGAGCTCCGGGCGCGCAGCAATGCATATCGACGGAGCGCGGTACGACCGTCGGGACGCTGTGGGGCGTATGTGGGCCCTTGTTATACCAAGAAGGTCTCACGGAGAGCGGAGAAGAAGTCGGGCGCCGCTGCCTGCGCACGCTGGGCGGCATTAAGGTGATCGGCGGCTTCTAGCCTCCGGTCGTCGCGAGGTTGGTGAACATGTGGAACAGGCGTGTTTGTGGTTTGTTTCTATCCTTATTCCCTGCACGCGCGCATATGGAAGAATGAAGAGAGTCGGAATGAAAATGCGCACCGGCAGGACAGTCAATGTGCACATGTACGCACCTAGCAGAACGCGTGGTACTCCCAAACACTTCTTGGAAGGGCTAGTCAGAAGCGCCGGCCACATACAGATGTGAAGCTGGAGTATCACACGAGGATGAAGGATCGCGTCATGGTGGTAAGGAGGCAAGTCACCATCCAGAACTAACGCCAGCGCGGCGCGCGCGATGCCTTTCAGCGCTTAGATTTCCGTTTTTGTCACAGTTTGTGGAGGGGACGGGGGTCGATGCACAAGAACGCAGAACAACAAGCGGAGACAAGGTCCGTGCTACTAACCATGGAAATGCACAAAAAGATGTCGAAAAAGACCGCGAAACAGGGAAAGTCGGCATATAGAACCTGCGCTCCCCGATTATATGACGCGCGATATCTCTAACATTCGGCTTTCCTACTGGTACATACAACGATACCGGTATCTGCATACGGGGGTGATAAAAACAACACAATCGGTCCGTAAGGAAGAGGGGATGGGGGATCTGGGCAATAGGGAGATACAATCCAAGGAGCACGCGCAGCTAGCAGTACTGGGAGCTCGAGTCTCTACAATACGGTGTGTAGAGTACTTGCTTGTCGGTAGATGGTAAGAATACTCTAAGGGTGTAGCACAGTGAGCACTGCACGGCATTAAACAGACGGCACCGGGATGGGGTCTCCGAGACTACGATACAACGGAGCGGGTATACAATGAGCGTGACGGGCGGTCGTGTCGAGTCGTCAAAGAAGGCAGAAATCCGAGTCATAAGAGCAGCCAAGCCGAGGCTGGCCCGTCCGACACATCCCTAAACGGAACGGAAAGCAAATAAGCCTCCGGACACAGATCGAGACCCCGGACCCACATACCTCAATCCGGCGACGGCCTCCCCAGGATGACGAGCACCTCCCCCGCCTTGCCCGTCGTCGTCAGCCCGAGGAGCGCAGCCTCGCCCCGCGCGTACCAGTCCACATTGACCATCTTCTGTCTCCGCCCATCCTCCCTCCCGCCCAACCGGGACGGCCGCTCCTCGACCGCGCGCTCGTAGCGCCAGCTCCCCGTGGGCTCGTCCGCGGCGAGCCACCGCGTGTCCTCGTACATCTTCCGGCCGATTGCGGCGAGCACGTCCCGCACGGCGAGCGGCGCGCCGTCCCCGCGCCGCGCGGTGCACGAGAACGCGGTCCCGCCCTCCTCGTCCGCGCTCCGCGTCGCCAGCGTCCACCGGGGGTTGAACCGGAGCCTGAGCTCCGCGCGTCCGCCGCCGGTGAACGCGCGCCCGTCGAGGTGCCGTCCGGACTTGGGGGGCGCGTCGGCCGCGCGGAGGTCCCACGCGGCGTAGGTCTGGAAGTCGCGCAGGACGTCCGCGAGCGCGGGCTTCCCGTCGTCCTTCGCGGGGGCTTCGGGGGACGACGGCGGCGTCCCGGAGGAGAGCCTCTGCGGCTTGACGAAGAGGAACGAGTCTGCGGATCCGGAGGAGCGGTGCCCGCTGTGCCCGCTGGCCGGCGAGCCCCCGCGCTCGGCCTTCGGTGGGGTGGTCATGCGCGTGTGTGCGTCGGGGCGAGTCTCCGCCGGCGGGATGGGCGGCGGAAGGCGCGAGCGAGGGGGCGTGCGGGAGACGTGGGAGTCGGTGATGTCAAGGCCAGCGAGCGCGGCTCCGAGGTCGGCGTCAGCGGGGGGATGAGCGCCGGCGTCCTGTCGGCGCGCGGGGGCGACCGAGGAGGCGGAATCGGCGGCGGGGATGCGGGGTAAGGCGCGCGGCCGTGGTGCAGCGACATGGCCTTCTTGATCGCGGGCGGGCACAGAGCCATGGCTCTGACCGCGGGCAGTGGCGTCGTCCGACGTGGGCGCGCTGGAGTCATAGTTTGCGTTGTGCGCAGTCGGGTTGATGGGGCGCGCAACGCTGCCGTGCGACCCGCGGCGCGCACCGCGCGGTGGTGAGCCCTCACTAGGATACAACGCGACGGGACGAAGGAGGGGAGTGACTTCAGGGAGGGGGATCGGGCGGAGGGGGAGTAGCTCAGCGGGCGGGGCGACCGCAGGGAGTGTCTGTTGGGCGATCGCGGGGGGAGCCTGTGTGCCCTGAAACGGCGGGTAGTACTCTGGGACTTGGTCAGAGAAGCGCACATAGCTACTCGAGCGTGTGCGGCCAGACCGCGGCGCAGCATTCGGCGACGTCGCAAGCGGACGCGCGCCGGGCGGGAGGTGGTGGGAGTTGTAGGACATGGCGCACTAGCGTCCTAGTAGCGGGCAATGATGAGAGGATGAGAAGCGTGCAATGGGGTATCGTAGATGAATGACTCTACTGTTCCGCCACGCCCTCTTATACTGTCGGGGGCTCTGCTACCTTCCTTTTTCGATATGACGGTCGAGTGCACGGCATACCCCCGTCACATTCCTCTTTCGGACGGCGGCGGGCGCGCATACCACATGCACGAAAAGCTGACGAGTCAGAGAAGAACGACTGCGTCGAACCACACTATAATGTGAGCTGGACGTGTATGCAGTGATTCCAGTGACTGGCAGGAGCGTAGGTCTTCCGGGATAGGTCTCCAGCAGGGGTGGGGGCTACGCAGCCGGAGTGCGCTGGGCAGGCGCCTGTTCTCGGGAGGACCCGGTTCCAAATATGTCCGTGCTGGAGATGAACGCAAGCGGGAATGTGGAAGACCAGAAGCTTAAGCAGCTGTAACGGGAGCAGATCTGGGTCAGCGCATGTCATTCTCCACAGGACAATGGGGCCAGAAACAAAAGCTCCAAATCGCTCCGTGGCGCGCGTTCGGAACGGCAGGAGCACGACAGTGTCCCGCGAGTCTCGCTATCCTACATCAGTCCACTCACATGCACTAGTCAAAATATGCCTTGCGCGGCCACAGAGTGGGCCGAGGGACTAACAGCAGTGCACCGGTGTCCGGCTGTGTGATAGCGATGCACCATGAACCCAAAAACTCAGCCATGCATAGTTCAAGTGGACGCCTATCCGTAACGCTAGGTCGCTCGGATTCCCGCTCGATCACACTGGACGCGATGGGATCTGAACTCCGACTGTTTAGCCGAGCTCGGCTATGGCTGGAGAGGGGGTCGCACCCCCTCTCCAGACTCATTTTTCAGACTCCGAAGATACCCGAAGCTAAGCGACAGTGATCGGGAGCGGTCTGACCGGCCCTCGCGTTATGGATGGGCGTCCAGTGTCGGCGAGGCTGACAAGAGCGTATGCATGACGCGTTTGTGTGCTGGGACAATGGAGATTCTTCTCGAAATCCCGTCCCGCCTTGGCAGATTGTGGTCGACGGGTGACAGGTCTAAGACAGGACATGTCTGCTTCAGAAGGCGGTGGATTGATCATTCGTTATTTGAGTTGACCAACATGCCATTTTGAGGAGAGGACAAAACGGGCGTCCAACCACGTCCTAGCTAGGTCCTGACCACTCATAGCATGTATAATCATCAAAGCCGACGTTCTGGAGGCGCCTTCGACCACGCAGAGTGATGGCACGGATGAATGCACTCACTTTCGTGCTTCGGAGAGGGCGTACCTTCAGCTGAAGCTTCCGACAGATTCAGCATCGCTGCCTCCGCGACTCTCGTAATTACGCTCTTGAACCTGCATATAATCCAGAGCGCGGTCAGGGCTAGACCACAAAGCGGTCCAAGATCTTCGAGACATGCAGCCTGGAACGTCTTCGCGCGCGCAAGAGCACAAACCGTCTTGAGAGCAGGATGATGCTGTCTCCTCATCTTCCCTGGACGACAACACGCCCGAACGCAGGCACCCCACAACGCCGTAGACCATACCCAATCGTGGTAGAACAGTGACGGTACCGGGTCGACGGCGGGGGTAGTACCCGAGGCGCTCCAGCGTCGAACGCCGAACATTTGAGCGGCGCCTTCGAGTGCGGAGCACAGTTGTCCGACGGCGACAACGAGCTCCGAGGCGGCTCCTCCACAGGCTAGGCACTAGCGCACTGCGCAGCGAAGACGCGGGGAACTAGGGACGTGATCGAATCCGAAGAAACACGCACCTGCTGCAGCTCAGGAGAGTTTGCGCGTGGCTAGCGCCGCAAACAGCTTCGAACCAATGCCGTCGGTGCCTGTCCCGTCGCGGGAGGGCGTTGCTGCTGCGCAAGTGGACCGCTGAGAAAAAACGTCGTTCTGATACCAACGTTCATCACGACTCACCGCACTTCCCCCCTTTCCGCTCACACTCCCGCTCCAGATTCCACCAGTGGCTGCATCGGACGTGTGATCGTGCTCAGGTCCTGTCGACGAGCGCTGCCAGAGAAGAAGCTCGGGATCCACACGTGGGGAACTTGCTGCACTGCCCAAGAAGCCCCGCGAGCACAGAGAGGACGGGAGCACTGCAGACTGAACCGGGAGTATTGCGCGTCGGCGGCTCGTAGCGCGGAAAAGAGGCGAGCCACTCGTGGCTGGGGCAAGGTGGGTGGAGGAGGAGGAGGGGCAACGGTTGCAACGCAGAAAGAGGCGGCCATATTTGGCGCCGGGGCCGCCGCACGGCGGGCTCCGGATCCGGATCTTCAGGGCGAGCAGATCGGATCCTCTGCGCGATGACGAAGTCGCGCACGACGACGGCTCGAACTGCGCGAAGAACGAACGACCAGCTTTTTCCTGCGCGAGCCGACTGCGACTCTTGTACGCCTACACAACATCCGCGGAGTGCACCCAGATCAGTGGTCGCGGCGGCACGATGGACTCTGAGTGTAACGCATTGCGCGCGCAGGGGTGCCCGTAGACGTTGAGCCGTGGAACACCTCGAGATAAGTACCTCCGCACTCGACACCCGTTCCCTCGACGTCGTCCGCGACTACACGCTCGCGCACCTCCGCGAAAGGCGGAGCCGCGTCCGGCGCGCGCGGACGACTCACCCACGCGGTTGCAACGTAAAAACCCTAGCGGAAGGCCTAGGCGGGAGCAATGCACCATCCATGCCGCGTGTGCAGCGGGCGAACCGCCAGCGGACCCGCGCCTCTCCTCCTCCTCCGTACCCACCGCGCGCCACGCAGTGGCCGCCTAGGGGTCCCTGTCGTCCAAGTATGGCCGAAGCGCGCGGGGAATGGAGAGCAATGGTGGCGCGATTGCATCGGCCGTGCGCGCGCGGTGAGGCGGACCCTCCCAGCGATTGGCCTGGTCACCAAGTGCGGGTTCTGTGCAGGAGGACGATAAGAGTTGAATGGGCTCTCGCAAAGTATTCTACCACCTCCGCCACCTGGTGGACGCACATAAGGCCATGTGGGCCCGCGGCCAGAGCACATTACAATCTCGGAGAACAAGGTATGAACGCCACGGTGACCCACCACATACAATGCCATAGCACCTGCAGTCGTCGCCCAGCACGGAATCCCCCGGAACGGTGGTCTCCTTCAATCCGTAGGTGGAAGTACGTACGACCGGTTCTTCTCCAGATGCGCGTAAGTGACCTGCTTGAACGTACTCCATATGGACCGCGATCAATGAGCCAAGTAACGGGGATCCTCATTATGCTGGCGATGCGAGCGCGGAGGATGTCCACGGTGGTGAGGGTCGTCCCAGCATCAGACGCCGTGCAGACCGCGACTAACCGCCGTCGGTGCTGAGGTCGAACGCGACCGCGCAATGCGTGAGCGGAACCCCGAAGGCGGCACCGCGATCATGCTGGATATGTGCGAGGATGTCTTGACGGAGGTTACATGAGGAAAGGAAGGGCACGATGGGAGTGGACGGGACAGTGGCGAGGGCGTGCGCGGGCGCAATGTAGGGGGCTGGATGCGGTGGCCGTGAAGGACGGTGGGATGACGGGCCATGGTGGGATGACGGCTGTATGCTAGGCGGGGGGGGGAGTGTGAGACCCGCTGCGGGGAGTGGCACTTGTCGGGGTCGACGTCGCTGCGGGGATTGGGATCGCGCGCGGAGGCACGGGCGCGGTGGTGACTGGCAGTGGGGGAAATGAGCGCCGGGGCCTCGGGCTTGAGCGCGCGCGAGTCGGCGGCGGCGGACATCTTCAGCTCGTCGCAGACGAGGCGTAGGGCGGCGTGGGGGCAAGAGCCTGGACGAAGGGAGCATCTCTGGAAGGGGCGAGGACGCGCGCGGGCGGAGGAGGATCGGCGCCGACAGTCGTGGCGGGCGGAGGGCGGCGTGGCGCCCGACGGCAGCCGGGAAGGAGGCGGCGGAGGCCTGCAGGTAGGCGATGGCGGAGCACGGTGAAGCGATGGTGGCAGTCCCGAGGACGGTGGGACTCGGGAGAAGAAGGGGTGATCGCGCGATAACGGTTGGCGCCGGAGGACTGGACGGGTAGAACAGTGGAAGAGCGGAGGGCGGTGACGAGAGGGCAGGAGACGGTGTTGAGAGGGTATGATACGGTGTCGAGAGGGCAGGAGACGGTGTTGGAAGAGACAGAGGCAACTCTGGCACTCTCAGTCGCGACGACCGGCGCTGGTAAGGCAGCGTCGAAGCGTCTGCGGCCGGCGCGGTCAAACGTTCCGAGTGCGATCGCGCGATAACGGCTGGCGGCGTGGACGGTGGAACGGTGGAAGCGCGGAGGGCGGTGACGGGAGGGCAGGAGACGGTGTTGAGAGGGTAGGATACGGTGGCGGGGGAGGCAGAGGCGGCTCTGGCATCCTCAGCCGCGATGGCCGGCCCCAGTTGGGCGGCGTCGAAGGGTCTGCCGCGCATGCCCATCGATGAGCCGCGGCCCTTCATCGACATCCACGTGCGCTGCTTCGTCCACGCGGCCAATTTCGGGCCAGCTGGCCCGAGCGCCGAAGGAACAGGATGAGTATGTGAGGCGCTCAGTGGGAGCGCTTGTGTTCCTTGCGGCCGGATCGTGCGCCTGCGTCCGCACCCGCCCGGTGAGCGGGTCTGTTGTGGACGGCGGTCGGCGACCGCTTCTTGTGCCCTTGGTGGGAGAATCCTCGAGCACATGGAGACTAGGTGGATGGACAAGGCATGAACCTGAGCCCCGGAGCGAGAAACAAGCCCGGACGTCGCGTCTGAGAAACTGGCGTCGCTGACCCCGACGTCTCCGAGGGACGCACGGACACAAGCGGGGATCGAGCGGGGCCACGCGAACTTCCTGCATCGCGCTGGTCTCAAAAAACACAGTGCCTGACGCGCGGGGAATACTCGGTATCGACCCCGTGATGGAACGGGCGAGCAGTGGATGCCAAAAATCCTGCCGAGGCCCCACTCGCGCTCTCGAGCTCGCGACCACCCAGCCGAGAGCAGATCACTTGTAGTCACTACTAGTTGCCAGGATATCTAGGAAACCTTCATGTGGTGGGCACCATGCGCGATACCCGGGACTATAATGAGATGAAGATCGCGGGGCCCCGGGGGTAGATATCGAGAGCCGGGGAGTGTCGATCATCTGCATGGCCCCCGCGCGTCATACGTGGCTGCGCATGAGTGATAACGCTCGTTCCGCCCGCGCGACTCCGTGCGACGCGGAGCCTACTGTGGCCGACGTGGGCGGACCAGGCACGCGCCGGCTCGGTAGTCAAAAGGCTACATACTTAATAACCGTACGCTCACGGAAGGTTCACAGCGGAGCGCCGGGAACAATGCACGATCCCCGCGGAGGGACCGCATCCGGAATATGAACGCCGCGGCCCCGCACCCTGGGTCCCTGTGGTGCACCGTACCGCCGGGACTGAGAGTGACGGAGAATGGAGGGCGGCTGGATGCCCGCGACCCGCGCGCGGGAGCGCGGCGAGGTGGGAAATACCAGCCTTCCAGACTGAAGCGCGGGCCCGATCCGTGCTTCTAGCAGCTCGCGGGCTCGAGGTGAAGTTCCCGATCAGTGTGGTGGGCATGAGCGGGCGAGGTCTGAGATTGAGATTGGCGAAAACGCGGATCGATTGAGCACGTCGACGACGGAGTTCGGGCTGGACGAAACTGTGTGCGCACCCACACCCACGCGCGCGACTCCGTCACCTGTCGCGCTTCTCCGCCCCGGGATATGGTGTGCGTGGGCTGGGCGCCGCCGCGTGGCTACGGTCCGCCGGCGAGGAGCGATGAGAATAAGGGATTGATGTGGCCACAGGCACAACCAAGAGGTGCGCTGAGTGGGTTCATCCATCTGGCGCTCAGATCTTGTATTCTGCGCCGCCGCTACCCTCGGTGGACGATTCTGAGACCTTATGGGTCCCGCGACCACAGCTTTATCTGAAGAAAAAAAGAGGAAAGCAGTGCATACGTGCAATGCATGGGGAGGTCCGACACAGTTTCATTGAAGCGAGGCCGCCTTCCTGCTCAAGAGGGACAGGTCTAACTTCTCCTCAGCATAGGCATGTGTAGAGTCCATTCGGCGCTGGACGATGGAGTGAAACGGTTGAGATCAAAGGCTTCGGAGTGAAGGGGGGTGGAGAGGAGTGAGTGTGAGGAGTGCGTGGGGTGTGAAGGGTACTAAGCAAGTACACTCTGCAATCTCGCATACAGGCTAGTAGTACCTCCCCTCGTCGAACTCGCGTCGAATCCTCCGCCTCTCCGCCTGGAGCCTGTCGAGACACAGCATGAACGCGTCCGGCGCTATCTCCTCTGGCCTCCCCACCCACCAGCTCGTCCTCCCCGCGACCGCCCGCCGCTCCCCGTCCTCCAGGATCCCGCTCCCTTCGAGGTTGGGAACATCCGCAGCAGCGCCCCACACACCCGCTCCGTCCCGCATACCCGCATCCGCTCGCGGCGCGTCCCGCACCCCCACGCCGGCACGAGCTGCACGAGCGCGTCCTGCCCGCCGCACCCCGCCGCGCGAGCGGTACCCTCCCCCTCCGCGGCCCGCGCCTCCAGCGCGCGCGCGTCCGCCTCCGTGACGTCCGCGAGCGCGAGCGCGAGCACCTCCAGGCGCGCGCATGCCATCGCGAGGTCGGCCGCGGCGAGGAGCGAGGGGTGTGCGTCGTCCGCATCGTGCTCGTTGCCATCGTACGGGATGACGAGGCGGCGGAGGCGCGGCCACGCGCGCGCGCAGCGCACGAGATCCGCGTCAGCGAGGGAGAAGCGCCGCTCGCGCGCATGTACTTCGAGGTCCTCGAGCGCGCCGAGAGAAAGCAGGGGCTCGAGCATGGCGCAGGCCGGGAACAGCTCGAGTCTGGCGGTGCGTGCCCATCTCCAACTCGTGCTGTGGAACGAGAAGAGCAGGCAGAGGGTCCGGAGAGAGCGGCTGATGGATGGCGATGCGAGATGTTGTATGACGTTGACAGGCTCGAGATCTGAGCCGTACGACGCGTCGAGGCGGAGGGACGCGAGCGGGCAGGAGGGCGAGGTACTGAGCAGGGCTAGTGCTCGTCCGATTATCACCGCCCCACAACGTCCTATGATGAGCTCCCGGAGAGAGGGGAATATGTCTTGATCGACATCGAGGGAGATGTCCGTCTGGCGGTCTTCTTCCTCGCCGGCGTCCAGGAGGCTTACTTGGAGGAGCTCGAGTCCGGGAAGTGAGCTAAGTTGCATCAATATAACGATTCCAACTTCCCCCTTGTTTATGCAAATGGACTGCAGTGTACGGCACTGGGAAAGGGGATAGAGATCCTTGGTCGTATACTGGAGATCCGCTACGAACCGACGTATTGAAGGACATCGCGACACGATGGTAGTGATATCGGAAGGAGCTCCGGACTGATCGATACGCACAGGGTCTCCCCAGCACACCCCATGGTGAGGATGCCTGAATGTGACATTGGCAAGGGTGGGAGAGACCGCGATGCGGAGGAGGAAGTCGTAGGGGTCATCAGGAGAAGGTCGCGAGCTTCCAAGCTGGCAACACAGAACTTGCAGGTTGGGAAAGAGGGTGTGGCCTTCTGCTCGCCTGTGAAGTACCTCGAAAGAGGCCGGAGTGATTTTATACGTCAACCAGGCACTAGGTCCAGAAGATGTGAAGAACCCGAATCTGCGGATGCGAGATGCATATGATAGCATGCGCTCCCATTCTTGTAGATCGACATGATCGTCAAGCTCCTGGGGGCGAAAGAGCACGTCAAATCTCCTTGGAGAAATAAAGACACGCAGAGTTCTTACATAGGTCCTGAACTCGTACTTGGTTCGGGCCCCTCTTCTGGAGAACGCGTATTCCTGCTTTGGTGTGACCCGTAGTGCTGAGAGAAGGTGGAGGAGTGTGTACAATCCACCACAAGGCGCGGCCCATAGTTCGTCCAGAGCGGGATTAGAAAACGCTTTGCATACTCGTGCGGCCCTGGCCAACGTCGTCGACCCTTCGCCCTTGACTCCAGAGTAAGCGTCGGCGCCCCAGTAATAAGGCCACCCGTCTTGGCCTGAAATCTCGATGTTGCTGAAGACCTCGACGAGGATGTCGTATTTGAGTAGCGGGTGGTCGGAGGGGTTCAGCATGGTAGGTTACGGAGATCGCAGTGGTTGCGATGAGGGATATCGATCACCACGCGCACGCGAGCATGGCCATATCCTGTGATGTCACTATCCCACGCCCCCCAAGTACTGCCGGTGGGGTCACGACATAACTCAGCGAACGCAGCCCGCGCCGCGGCTGCGGGGAGTGCAGAAATCGGGACCTGGGGGCAGCGCAGGACGTAGCAGCCACTATCTTAGAGCGCATGCAATACTGAAATGGCTATTGTATCGCCGATCTTAGCCAGTCTCGCACGCGCGACTGCGTGGAACGCGGAACAGCGTCCGGCGCGAGCGGAAAGTACACCTGCGCCCCGCGCTGCGATCGCGTGGACCAGGGACAATTAATGCATGATCCTCGCGGTGGGGCTGCACGGGCGTACCGTCCATCAGGTCCGTGTCCCGCGAGGACCGAGCCACGCGCATCAGGAAAAACCCAAATCCATAATGAGATGTTACTGAGGCTTGTGAGGGATAATGAGCTCGATTATGGTGTTATGCACAAGTATTGTTTTTCGCTTACCCCTCTGCTAATGAGAAACCATTACACGGAGAAGGAAAATTTAGTTGCGAGAGCAGGCCCTCACCAGATGCACTTAGTCTCATTCATGCCCGTAAATCACAGCTTCAAGCACTGGATATCGAGCAGTAGCACTCATCACACATAACATATGGGGCAAAAATGAACATTGATTGGATATCTGAGATGCAGACGAGACCAGTATTTAGCAACAGCGACATAGATGTACCTATCAACGAGCAATGACGACGCGGTGTAAACGGTATCGGGGCCTGCTAGACCTGCGAAAAAGCGCACAGCAGTTGCTGAGAGCTCCGTCGCGAGGGATTACCAGTTGGACGCGCGCGCGAATGCGATATGCACGCGGCTTGCGCCGGGAGCCACAGACGAGCACTCACGCCCGCCATCGCCGCGAGAGACGACGAAGATGCCCTCGACTAGCGGGACCTTGGGCCTGCTCACGGTCGCATGCCGCCAGGTACCAACGACCGTGCACCCGCCGACGACGTACGCGCGAGACGCTGGCACTCATGCTGCAGCCGCAAGCTGGAGGGACCTGGACGACGACCAGGAGGCTGTTCCGGGGCGGACACGACCAGGGAGCGCGTACGCGCGCCAGTCCCACGTGTATCGCGCGGGGGTCTGATTGTGTGCGCATGAGCGCGGGGGGACGACGGGCGAGGAAAGAAGATGAGAGAAAAGCCGAGGCGAGGCAGCGAAGGAGGAGGAAAGGATGAGGGAGGGCTCAGAGCACGCCCGGGGAAAAACGGGTCAGTAAAGGAGAACGGAAGGAGGAAAGTACGCTACCTCACCGGCGACAGATGTCCATGTCCAGGATCGTCGGGCTCGCCGCACACGAGTGCGCATCGTCCGGCTCGTGTTCTTCGTCATCCTCGATCATGACGGAAGCCGACAAAAGGATGCACCGTAACCGTCGCACCTTGATCCGTCCCTTGCGCTCTTCGATCCAGAGCAAGTCTTGCCCGTGTGGGCACGAAATGGCCGCCAGACGAAAGTGGACACGCGCTGCTGGCTGCGCCCTCCAAACGCCGCGGTGGTACAAGTGCGCACTCGCCGACAGAGACAATGTAGTTCCTAGAAGAGCAGCGGGTGAGCAGGGGCACGGGCGGGAAATCGCGGCGGGGGCACTCGCGGATTCTGACGTGGAGGATGGGAGGTGGTGAACCGCCGCGCTCAAGACGTGTTAACCTCGAGCGAGGAGGTAGGCGTCGACGATAGCGCAAGCGAGACCGATCTGGCAGAGAAGTGGCTCAAGGAGTACGACCAGTTGTTGGTGTCACTCCTCTCGCCCGCACCGCGAGTCCATGCGATCATAAGAGTGAGACACTCACCACCTGGATGCCAAAGTTGCACAGGCTGACAGCATCGGGGATCTTGGGCTCCGTGTAGATGTGTGTTGTCGACCTGTTCGTGAGATCGTGCACCCGGAACCCGGATGTCAAATGTGCTGGACTCACGTGCGGTGTCACCGCGGAGAGATGAGGAGTGACCATGGGCCCTCGACGGTGGGGTTGAGTTGCAAAGGGACGTCCACGTATTGGGACCGTAAAAGCTGAGGGAGGAGCCGGTCGAGTCTCATCGTCGTTGACGTCTCATAGGTTGTCGTGGTCGTGGTCGACGTCGTACGCAACCCAGACGAATCCACGGCAGCGCGCGGCGGCGAAGAAATACGTGATCTGGGGCATGGCCGGTGAGGTGGCAGGATGGAGGTCTGAGAAGTGCGCGGCGGAGAACAACAACGCCGCTAGGAGATGGGGAGTTTGACAAGGTGGAGGTGGTGGAGGAGGCTGGCACATGTGGGGACGCGCGTCGCGCCGCGCGCGTTGCCATGGGCGCTACTGACTCAACTGAGTCTGTGATACACTCGAGAACGAGAAGCGCGCGTGTAGTCCGTGCGCTAAATATTCCGCACTTCGACTGTGACTGCCATCACTCTCCTAGCTTCGTTCCTTCCGCCTCCCCATGGCTGTCGTCTCTTCGTACATCCTCCCATTATCCGTGCCATAATTCATGTCACCCCCTACAACACCGCGTCCGCGCCAACATCCACATCCACTAACAAAACGGAGCTACTTCGCCGCCGAAGCCCATTCCTCGTCCCGTTCCTAGGCACGCGGGTGCGCCGCCGTACAGCCCGAGCTCCTCTTTGCCAGCTCACACCATCGTCTGTCGGAGTCCACATCCCCCGCGTCTAGCACGTGGCCTGCATGCTCCATCGACGCCGTTTGGTTACGACGTCCACGTTCCCCGAGGTTATCTAATACCGGATGCTGGGCGTGAAGATCAGGCGCGACGTGGTCATCAACTCATGTGTGGCGAGCGCGACGGGTGCTTCTGTCTCGACCCAATCGTCAGCCATGGCACCACGGTCAACACCTTACACCCAGCTCACCCCAGGCGCGGTACCTTATCCCTGACGACACAAAGTCCCGGAGCGTTTGTCGCGGGCCCGCTCATGATCACCTTCCTCATCAAGTCCGCCGCGCACCTGCCACCTTGGTTTGCCGCCCTCTTCGCCCTCCTCCCAGCCCGCGCCGAAGGGCAACACGTCGACACGCTCGAACGCATCATAGTCCAATGTCCACGTCGTCTTCAACTCGGGCTACGCACACGCGCCCCACACGCACTCCGCAAGCAACGCCGCGATCACTGCACGGCTCGACTCGCTGAGCTACGCCCCGAACCCGCATCAGCAGGTCTACTCGTCGGGCTGCAACTTCCCCGCCTCATTACCCACGGGCCACCGCGCCCCGCCCGCAATCGTGTTCGTCGCAAAAGGCAAGCAGCATGTGCGTGGAGAGTTAGGCGACGGGATGCCGGGATTGGGTGCACATCCAGGTACGTTCTCTTTGCATATTGTAGAGCCTCTGCCGAAAAACCAGTATCGTAGGTTCGGGTATCTGTACACTGTCTTAGTACTTAGATCATAAAGCAATGACAGTTTTCTGTAAATTCCATCTATGCTTGCTGAGCGCTGATGTGTGAACAGCGAGGGAACTCATACACCATCGCTACTAGCTGTCAGGATCCAGTCGAGTGTATCGTTATTGGCTAACTGCATATACAGATATCCAATACATCTACTCAAGCACGTCAAATTATACATCATCCACCCCATAAGCGATCGGAAGGAAGGCGATAGTTTGACAAAGCGTCTGTAAACTGCGGTGAGTTGAAACAGCTGCAGTATTTTGGCGTATATCGGCTTACCAATACATTACCTCTCAATAGGGATTTGGGTTTTTCCTGATGCGAGCGCTCCGCGACGGAAGATCTAGCACATCGGCCGCGCCACGCGTGGGCCCTTGTGGTATCCACGTACGCGGCAGCGCGGAGAGTCCTCAGCCGGGCGATTCCTGACTTCTAGGCCCCAGCGTGCGGGGGCCCGATCTGTGCTGTCGGCAGCGCGGGAGAGGGGGGGGATATTGACTCTTGAGATGATGGACGACCTGTGTGCACACCACCGCGCGCGCAACGTCACCTATCGTGCTTCTCCGGGGTACGGTGTGCGAGCGCTGAACGGCGCCGCGAGGCTACGGTTCGCCCATAAGGAACAACAATCGTCGCGCGGCCTGGGGGCAGAGGAACCCGGCGGCGGCGAGTCGATCGAGCAGTCGATGCTTATATCTTGTACTGGCAGCGGACAGATCTGAGACCTTGTGTGACCCACGGCCACAGCGCGATCTGAGGCACGAACAATAGCCACACACAACGTAAGAGTATATTACATACAAACATAGTGTCATTGAAGCCAGGTCACCCTCCCGCTCACACGGGAGAGGCCTCACTTCTCCTCCGCGTAGGTATTTACGGGTAAAGTCCAGAAGACGGCTCGGCACTGTCCAGTGGGGTAAGCGTTCGCGGCGAAGAGGACGAGGGGAGAGGGGAGGAAAAGGGGAAAGGTTAGGTGCGTGATGTGCAGGGAATGTGGGGCGTGTAAGATGCAAGTCCAAGGTGAGAAGAGGTGTGGAACAACTGGTGAAAAAAAGGGGGTATGCGAGATGATACAGTAGGACGTGAGATGCAGAACAGCGATGCAGGTGGTCGGAACAAACAGCGGAAAAAGAGTACAGAAAGGGAAGGTCCGGGGATGAAAATGAAGCGGTAGTGACAGTGAGGTAAACGGAAGATTGGGGTATAAGATGGAGTGTATGGGTAACAAACGATATGCAGGGGGCTCTACAGTGGATCGTCGATGGTGTCGTGTAGTGGATTATATCGTCGAGGGTTTCGCGCAGTGTATTGGGTCATAACGGGGATAGTAGACGGTCCAATGAATGTAGAGTACCTCCTTCACGATACGCATCGCAAGGTGATTATCACCGAGGATATTAGCCTGAGGGAAGCGCATAGTCGGCGAGGATCAATTCAGCAAGCGTAATTCAACATCGACACACCTAGAGCTGCCCATGGCGGTCTCCTAGCACAGCAACGAACTCTCCCGGCACGAAGGTCTCAAAAAGCCCTAGGAAGAAAGCCCGACCCGGCTTCAGAAAGTCCGCATAGGTGATTGGCCCTCCCTTGCCTCTGGCCAGACGAGTGTGATACGCTCGCTCCACAGTCGGGTCCTTGTGGTTGGCCCAGGCAGGTGTCCGCTGCATCTTCTTGTCGATGTCGCGCAGGACGTCCGCGACGGTGAGGGGATAACCGGCCCGAGGCGCTTTGCAGGCCACGACGAACCGCAGATCCAGTGAGTCGGCATTAAACACGACCGTGCACTCGGTGCGCCGATCCGTGAAGGCGAGTTTGCGGAAGCGGTCTTCGGACGGGAAGGCGTCGTTGAGGCGATCACGGAGGTCCCACCGGGGAGGAGCGAAGTGCGCCAGAATCCCGACGACGGGGCGGATGGGGCCGGGCGGAGGGAGAGGACGCGGGCGCGACGGCCTGGGACGGAGGCCTGCTCTTGGCAGGCGTCGGGGTCGACGGCGCGGAGCTCGCGGGAGCAGATTTGGACGCGGAGTCGGGGGTCGCAGATGCGGGGACGAACCTCCCGGCGGCGCGCGCGGGCTTGAGGGCGCGAGAAACGGCCTCGGGGGGCGTGAGCGGAGTGCCACACACGGACACGCCGGGCCCCCCATCGGAGCTGCTCCAGCTGGACGCATACGAGGCCCTGGACATAGAGCGATTGTTCGGGGGAGCATGGCTTTGGACAGGGACGTCAAGGTGGGAGGCGGGGACGCACGCCGGTGCAGCTGGATGGGTGGGCAGCGGCCGCGGAGCGGATGGCGGCGGAAGGACTGAAGCAGGCGAAGAACGCGCATGCTTGACTTGGGGCCTCGTGTGCGGGGGCGGAATCGGAGGGGGCGCAGGGGGGAAAACGCATGGCGACGGCGGCGGCGGGAGGGCAAACGGCGGCGAGAAGGCGGACGGCGGCGGCGGGGCAGTCCAGTGAGGTAATGGAGGGATTATCAGTCGCGATCGCGAACGGACATTCGACGGCTTTTGCCACCCCAGCGTCTGTCTGGAGGGCGTAGGGGCGTGCGCTCCGCCTCCGCGCCGGCCGTCCGCTGTGCCTTCGACTGCACGAGCGAGGGGCAGACCGCCGAGCGTGGTGGCCTGAGTTCCCCCGAACGAGTCTGGGAGACGACCAGTACTGGACCGGGAGCCGTCGTGTGCGCGCGCGCTGGGTTGAGGACCCGCACACGCGACATCGGTCGTGGGCTCGCCGTGCGAGCCCCCGCCAAAGCGAGAGCGATCGGCCCGCTGTGGCTGGCCCGCCGTGAAGACTCTTGGCGGAGAAGGAGGAATGGGTGGTTTCATGGGATGGTGTGGCGAGCTTTGAAGCAGAGGATTGAGGAGGAGCGAGAGCGAAGGAAGAACGAGGGCGATTAGAGTGCCGCAAAGCAAGACACACCTCTTATATACTGCTGGTGTGTACAGGTTTCTCTGGAGTGTTCAGTGGCATTCGCACCGGATTTGGAAAGATTCTATGGGCATTGCACACCGGACGCGACTCCCGTTGGCGCTGTTGAGCGTGCTGACTTGACATTGCGAGTACCCGTCGGTACAACACGTGGCCAGGTCATTGGATGCTTGCGCGAGCAGCGGGAGAGCAGAGAGTTGGTGAGCCTGCCGTAGCAGGCGTTGAGTCTGAGAGAGAGAGAGAACATGCAGTTCGGCGTCTTCTGAGGGAGAGAGAAGGACGCGGACTCAGATTATTATTATTATTTTCTGTCTATCCCGGGGGGTTGGGCGCACCTGCGAAAGAGGCAGAGGGGGGCCGCGGGTGGGCCCGACAAGGACGAGCCGGAGCTCGACGGCGGGTAGGGGGAGTGCGCCGATTCACCGGAACAGACTAGAAGCCCTCCGATGAAAGGGAGCGGGAGGGGAAGGGTTGAATGAGTGGACCCCGTAGGCGACGCGCGTTGGTGCGACAAGCCCGGCGGGGATGTGGGGATCGGAGGGGGCAGGCGGCCGAGTCCGCGACCGGGTCAAGCCAGCCCGCAACCGGGCTTAGAGGGAAGGGGAGGTAGCGCGGACTAAGAGAGAGAGAGTTGAAGAGAGGCAGTGCAACGACTCGCTGCGCATGTGAAATGGGGTATTTGGATCTGGCAGGCCGGAAGAGCGTCTATTCTCCCGCAGCCGGTGACTTTCCAACGGACCGGGCTCGCTTTGCTCTCGCCCTCGCTCTTCGCCCTCTTGGTCTGGCCAAACGCCACATCCCCTCATCTCTGGATCTGGTTCGGCGACCTCTGCATCAAACCCCCTGCCTACACCAGATCAACAGCGATACCTTGTCATGCACCAGAGCTCATATTCTCTTGTTGTCCGCAGGCCTTTAGTAGGACTCCATGGTGATTGTACGCTCGTCCCTTTCCACTTGAATGGATCTGAAGCAATTTCAAACTAGACTCCATCAGTGCCGTGTATGCATTTCAACATTATCGATACATCACTACACTCGAACAGCTCGGCAATCGATGAGTCTAGATCTCTCACCGTCGTCGAATCCTCTCAACGCCCAGCAGCTGTATTTAGTGCGCAGACCCCGAAACAAGCTCTGCTGCCCGACGGACGCACCCGGTTCGCAGAACGCGCATCTATCTGCACCGCACGACGCGCGATTGTCGTCACATCACTTGCGAGCTCCAGGCAGGACGGTGCGCACGGATCCAGCGGCTGCTTTCCGGCGCGGCCCAAGCTCGCCGAAGCCAAAAAGGCTCGCAGAAGGGCCGAAGAAGATGCACACGAACGTGGAGTGCGCACACGCACACACGCGTCCGCGCGTGCGCTCCTCCGCGGAGGTACAGCGGCGGCTTGTGGGTCCCTGCGTTGCGCAGCCGGGGCGCGGCGGCGCGCAGAGAATGGAGGTCCAGAGCGGCTTGTACGATCGTACTTGGAACCCCCGATCGGAAGCGGTGCGCACGATTTGCACGGCCGGTGGCTCTCGGCCATCCAGGTCGATCGAGATTTCACTCCATGTGTGCGGGTGAGATTGGCGGAGGAGCGGATCTGCAGGGTGGTACGATGAGGTGTGTGTGCAGCCTAGCGGGCGAGGAATCATTGGTACCGCCTTCCGGATCTGCACACGGACGAGCGTCATAAGACACTCTCCGTGTGTGGCGAGGCAATGAATGGAGATAGCGAAAAAAATAGGGTTCAGACCCGAACGCCTAGATCTTGCACTAGTGGTAGACATACCTAGACAGGCTAGCGGCGGCCCCCCAGCACCACCGCGAACTCCCGCGACCTTCCGGTCTCCTTCAGACCACAGAAGAAGCACCGGTCGCTGCCCAGGAGGTCCGCGTGCGTCGCGTCGCCCCCACACGCACGGCCGCTCCACCCGCGCGTGCCCCAACCGGTTCGTCCTCGAAGAGCCGATTGCACCTCTCCGCGAGCTTCTTCGCAATGCAGTTGAGGACGTCCGCGACGGTGAGAGGTCCGCGCCCAGACGGTGTGCAGTGCGCGAAGAACTCGGTGTTCGAGCCTGGGTTGAAGACGATCTTGCACCGCGAGAAGCCGGTTGCGAAGCAGCGTGGGTCGCGGAGGGGGTCGTTCGAGAGGGCTTTGCGCAGGTCCCACCTCAGGTGGGGACGGGGAGAGAGGCGAGGAACGGGGTGATGGAGTTATACGGAGCAGTGATGGCGGCCGTGGACGTCGATGTGTATGTCACCGCCGTTGAAGTCGAGGTCGACGGGGTAGTGGATGGGGCCCGATAGAATCGGACGCGCGCGCGGGGAGGTGGAGGCGTGGGCAGCTCGCCGATCCGGGGGAGGTCGCAGGGGTAGCATACGTGGACGCCCCTTCGCTGCTCGTGCTGAGGGAGAACGAGGTGCTAGACGACCGGTGGCTGCTCGGGGGGCTGCCGCAGCGTGCACCATCGTTGCCGCGGACGTCCGCTGCAGGAGCCGATGGAGACGAGAGAATGGGGGTGGACTGAGGCTCGATGACGGAGTGGACGGCCATGGAGGGAGCGATAAGCGTGACAACGGCGATGAGTGGGCAGTGAAGGTGGGCGATTCCCAGGTCGATGTCTCTTGAACGCCGAGAGCGCGGCCCGTGGCGGCGTCTTCCCTGGCGCTCTCGCGCGAGCTGAGAGCACGGCGCGGAGCCGCGCTCCCGTTTGCACTCGCCGCGGGACGGTCTTGCGCGAGGCTTGCGCGGTGTTCTTGCCCATGGAGGGTGCGAGAGGTGTGCTCCAGGCCGTTCATCCCGCCGGCAGACCCTACGCGGAAGGCCTGCATACCAGGAGGGAGGCTCGCGACGTCATCGTCGTGCCCGCGCGCGCCGGGAGCGCGGTGAGGCGGGCGATTCCAGACTTCCAGGCTGCAGCGCGGGCCCGAGGGGAATTTCCCGATCATTGTGGTGGACGTTAACGGGTGAGGTCTGAGATTGACGTTGGCGAAAGCGCGGATCAGTTGAGAACGTTCACGGGGCTCGTGCTGGATCCAGGATGAAGCCGTGCGCGACTCCGTCCCGGCCTATCGGGCTTCTCGGCCTTGGGATGTGGTATGCGAGCGCGGGCCGGCGCCGCGTGGCTATGGTTCTCCAACGAGGATCGATGCAAATAAGGGATTGATGTGGCTCCAGCCTGCAAGACCAAGACATGCGCCGATGGTGGTGGGTCCGGAATGCTCCCGGCGCTTGTTCTTGTATTCTGCGCCGCCGCCACCACCCTCAGTGGACGATTCTGAGACCTTATGGGTCCCGCGCCCACAGCGTGATCTGAGGAGAACAAGAGGTAACCGGCGCACGCGTGCAATGCATGAGGAGATTGCATACAAACATAGTTTCATTGAAGCGAGGCCGCTCTCCCGCTCACGAAGAACAGGTCTCACTTCTCCTCCGTGTAAGTATGTGTAGGGGTAAAGTCCAGAGTACGGTTCGGCGTCGACTGATGGGTCAAAAAGGTAAAGATCAAAGGTTTCGTAGTGAAGGGTGTGAAGGAGGACAAGGCCAAGGGGAGGGGTACTAAACATTGGGTATGTGGTGTATTGTGATGCATGGGGATGAAGACGTGGGCGATGTCGTGCGGGGAATACAGATCGTGTAGGATACCGGTACGAGGTGAGAAGAGTAATCCAAGGTTAGAAGAGAGGAGAGAAAATCCGACAACAGAGGGGAGATGCTAGATGATACAGCAGGGTGAGAGTGATGGAAGGAATCAGAGAAGAAAGCGAAGGAAATTAAAGAGGAAGCAAGGGAATAATAGAGAAGATGAAATGTAGAAAAGGATGACAAGAGGGTCCGGGGATGAAGATGAAGCGATAGTGACAGTAAGGTGAGCGGAAGATGTGGGTATAAGATGGAGAACATAGAGTGCGCGCACGTATCGTGAATGAAAAGCGTCGCCTAGCACAGCGACGAACTCGCCTGGAATGGCGGTCCCCTTCAGTCCGCGGTCTTTCCTCAAGGGGTGCGCCGCGGCAGCGGAGGATAGACAGGCCCCGACGGGGGCGGGTGGAAGGCAGGGCGATGGGTCCCGGGAGGCCAGGGACCAGAGGGCGGCGGAGGCCCGGTGCCGGTATGCGATGGCGGAGCATGGTCAAGCGACGGCGGAAGTCTAGAGGACGATGGGTGAAGAGGGAGTGGTTGCGTAATAACGCGAGGTGCCTGGGGAGTGGACTGGTTAAACGGAGGGGCAGCCGGGAACGACGGCGGAAGTCCATGGGACGGTGGGTGAAGAGGGAGTGGTCGCGCAATGACGCGAGGCGCCTGGGGAGTGGACTGGTTGAACGGTGGGGCAGCCGGGAACGGTGGTGGCAGTGGGAGGGAAAGTGGTGGGAGACGAGGGAGCGGTTGCGAAACAACGCGAGGCGCCTGGGGAGTGTACTGGTTGAACGGCGGGGCAGCCGGGAACGACGGCGGAAGTCCAGAGGACGGTGGGTGAAGAGGGAGTGGTCGCGCAACAACGCGAGGCGCCTGGGGAGTGGACTGGTGGAACGGCGGGGCAGCCGGGAACGGTGGCTGAGACTCCCGGCGCCGGTCAGGCGGCGTCGAAGCGTTTGCGCCCACTGCCCACCCGCGCGCGAGCCCTGCGCGCGCGCCGCTTCGTTCACGTCTGCGCGGGCGTGAGGACGAGGCAGAGACGGCCCAGCTGGCCCGATTGCCGAAGGTGCAAGATGCGTGCCCGGGGCGGCTCTGGAAGAGCTCGCGGTGCCTCCGTTGGAGTGTTCTCCGCGGCCGGACCGTGCCGTGCGCTCGCGCCGGGAGCATCCCTGCGTTCGACGTCACCATGTCGCGTAGCCTCGGTTTCATGAGGCACAGACCGGCGGGCGTGTTGACCCCGTTAACGCGATTGCGTGCTGAAGCGTTGGTTTGCTCTGGAGGAGGCGGAGGGAGGTTGGAATGAGGGTTCATGTCGGATGGGTACGCCGTTGGCTTTGAGGTTAAGGCAGGAGGGATGAATGAGAGGGGAGTTGTGATATGGGGGTTTGAGGACCGACTTTTTATATGGGACATCCTTTCCTCCTTGAGCACGAAACAGGCGTTCGTGACAGAGTCATACCTGCACACCAAGAGATTCGATGTGCGGTTCTGTGCGATGGAGACGAGTAGGACACGACTCGCTCACGCGCTGTAGGCGCTGTTGGAGCAACGAGCTTCGCGTGTTCAGCGCGAGTAAAAGACCTTATTTTCCTCGAAAAACATGGTCTACTTTCCGAGAGGGAGCATGAAAGGCGAGCGGGTCTGACTTCGCGCGCTAAGGGACGTCGCTCGGAACGGATAATTGGCTGGCGTCCGCACACCAGACCAAGCCCACATCGCCTCGAGAAGATCTGGTACCAGCGCGGCTGGTGTGGCCACGGGAGACGGACTGATTCAGAGACATGCGCGGCGGACGCGTCGCGTCGCGTCGCGCTCGTTTGGGATCCTTGGATCACGTGCGACGCGGTGCGGTGACGTCACGGCAGGCTATCCGGTAGGATCGGGACGTCTCCGGCTGTGAACGTCTGCGAGCTGGAAGTGAAGGTAGACAAGTCAGTCGACTGCGATCTAGCCCGGAGGAATCCAGCCGCTCAAGGAACTTCTACATATGGAGAATCCCCGCGTCTCCTTCCCCCTGGACGATCTGCCTCAACCGCACTCGCGGACGTGCCGCGGGCCTCGAGGCCTCACCGCGGCACTCCGACAGGTGCCGCCATCAGGTTGCCGCGGACTTGCGCCGCATGATCTCGTCTCGTCCAGATCTCCGCGACTTCCCTGGTTGCGCATTTCTCCGAATCAGTCCGCCCGCCCCCAGTCGGAGTCGAACCTGCCACCCAGAGTCTATCTTCGCGTGCTCGGTGGCCTCGCGGCTTCTCGAGCTCGAGCCGATGCGTTCGGCGCGCCCGCCCACCGCGACGCGCTGACACGTGACTTATGTCGAATCGAGACAAATGCACTCCACATTCTCACCTACCTATATCTAGCCCCGGTCTCATCGAACTCGCGCCGAATCCCCCGCCTCTCCGCCTGGAGCCTGTCGAGACACAACATGAACGCGTCCGGCGCTCGCTGCTCCGCCTCCCCACCCACCAGCTCGTCCTCCCTGCGACCACCCGCCGCTCCCCGTCCTCCAGGATCCCGCTCCCTTCGAGGTTGGGGAACATCCGCAGCAGCGCCCCGCACACCCGCTCCGTCTCCCAGATCCGCATCCGCTCGCGCCGCGTCCCGCTCCCCGCGGGAACTAGCTGCACGAGCGCGCCCTGCCCGCCGCTCTCCGCCCGCGCCCGCGCCTCCAGCGCGCGCGCGTCCGCCTCCGTGACGTCCGCGAGCGCGAGCACGAGCACCTCCAGGCGCGCGCACGCCGTCGCGAGGTCCGCCGCGGCGAGGAGCGAGGGGAGCTCCGGGTCCGTCGCGCGCGCCTCGTGCGCTTGCGGGTAGTCGTCGCCGTCGTACACGACGCGGAGGCGGCGGAGGCGCGGCCACGCGCGCGCCCAGCGCACGAGGTCCGCGTCGGCGAGGGCGAGGGGCCGCTCGCGCGTGTACACCTCGACGTCCTCGAGCGCGCCGAGGGAGAGCAGGGGCTCGAGCACGGCGCGGGCCGGGAACGGCTCGAGGCTGGTGGTCTGCTCCCAATCCCAGATCGTGCTGTGGTACGAGAAGAGCAGGCAGAGGGTCCGGAGAGTGCGGCCGAAGGACGGCAATGCGAGGTGCCGCACGACGTTGACCGCCTCGAGATCTGAGCGGTGCGACGCGTCGAGGCGGAGGGACGCGAGTGGGCAGGAGGGCGAGGTGCTGAGCAGGGCTAGTGCTCGTCCGATCGCCACGGCCCCACAATGTTGTATGACGAGCTCACGGAGGGCGGGGAAAACGTCTTGGTCGACTTCAAGGGCTATGTCTGTCTGGCTGTCTTCTTCCTCGCCGACGTCCAGGAGGCTTAGTTGGAGGAGCTCGAGTCTGGGAAGTGAGCTAAGTTGCATCAATAGAACGACTCCCACTTTCCCCTTGTTTATGCAAATGGACTGCAGTGTGCGGCACTGAGCGAGGGGAGAGAGATCCTTCGTCGTATACTGGAGATCCGCTACAAACCGACATATGGAAGGACATCGCGAGACGATGGTAGTGATGTTGGAAGGAGCTTCGGCGATGTCCCTGGAGTATCCCCAATCGCTCGTCCCATGGCGAGGATGCCTGAACGTTACATCGGCAAGGACCGGAGAGACCACGATGCGGAGGAGGAGGTCGTATAGGGGTCATCAGGAGATGGTCGCGAGCTTCCAAGCTGGCAACACAGGACTTGCAGGTTGGGAAAGAGGGTGCGGCCTTCAGCTAGCCTGTAGAGCACCTCGAAAGAAGCTGGGGTGATGCCATACGCCAACCAGACACCAGGTCCAGAAGATGTGAAGAAGCCGAATCTGCGGATGCGAGATGCATATGATTGCATGCGCTCCCATTCTTGTAGATTAACATGATCGTCAAGATCCTGGGGACGAGGGAGCACGTCAGATCTCCTTGGAGATATAAAGACACGCATAGCTCTTACATAGGTTCTAAAATCGTACTTAGTTCGGGAAAACCCTTTTCTGGAGTTTCCAATCGCGCACTGCTCCGTTGATGTGACCCGTAATGCTGAGAGAAGGTGGAGGAGTGTGTAAAATCCACCACAAGGGGCTGCCCATAACTCATCCAGAGCCGGATCAGAGAACGCTTTGCATACTCGTGCGGCCCTGGCCAACGTCGTCGAGCCTTCGCCCTTGACTTCACAGTAAGCGTCGTCGCCCCAGTAATAAGGCCACCCGTCTTGTCCTGAAATCTCGATCTTGCTGAAGACCTCGACGAGGATGTCGTATTTGAGCAGCGGGTGGTCGGAGGGGTTCAGCATGGTAGGTTACAGAGAAATGGATCCGATCGATCACCACGCGAGCACGGTCATATTCTGTGATGTCACTCTCCCACGCCCCCCAAGTACTGCCACTGAGCTCGGCCAGTCTCGCACTCCCCCAAGCTCGCGCGACTGCGTGGAACGCGGAGCAGCATCCGGCGCGAGCGGAATGTACACCCGCGCCCCGCGCTGCGGTCGCGTGGACCAGAGACAATCCATGATCCCCGCGGTGGGGCCGCACGGAGTACTGTCGATCAGGTCCGTGTCCCGAGGCCTAGGCCGAGCCACGCGAACGCTCCGCGACGGAAGATCTATCGCATTCGCCGCGCGGCGCGTGGGTCCTTGTGGTATCTACGTACGCCCGGGTGAGGAACGGAGGACGGCCAGAGCGCGGCTAGCCGAGTGGGCATGTGCGCGCGGGGTCCCCGATCGTGGTGGACGCGAGCGAGGGAGGAGATTGAGACTAGCGAACGCTGGTAGACGAACTGTGTGCACACCACCGCTTGCGCGACGTCACCCATCTCGCCGTGCCTCGAGGCTACGGGTCATCAACAAGGGAGGAGCCGGGGCGGAATTGAATCATACCGCGAGTCGAACGAACAGTCGGCGCTTAGATCTTGTATTGGCAGCGGACAGATCTGAGACCTTGTGTGGCCCACGGCCACAGCGCGATCTGAGGGCGAACAATAGCCACACACAATGCAGTTCACATACAAACATAGTGTCATTGATGCGAGGCGCGAGCGATGTCGTGCGGGGAATATAGAGTATGTAGGGTACAAGTCCAACTTGAGAAGAGAGGCGTGAAACAACTGTTGAACACAGAGGGGGAGATGCTAGACGATACAGTAGGAGTGTTCGGAGCAAACAGTGAGAAAAGAGTACAGAAAGGGTAGGGGGGAGTGAACAGGAGTAAGGAGAACGTCCAGGAGGCGATAAGGACAGTGGGGTGGGCGGAAGATGGGGGTACAAGATGGAGAATATGAGTGAAAAACGGTATACAAGACATAGCGATAAGATATGCATGGGCTTCTACAGCGGATCGTCGAGGTTTCGTGCAGTGTATTAGGGCACGAACGGGAATGAACGGGAGTAGCGTGGTCCAGCGTAAACGCACCTAGAACTACTCTCCTAGCACAACGGCAAACTCCCCCGGCACGTTGGTCTCCCTCAGTCCCAGGAAGAAGAACTCGTTCGCCATCACAAAGTCGACATAGGTAATCGGCCCCGAAGCGCCCCTGGCACGACGGCGGTACGCCGCCCGCGCGCCAGCCGGTTCCTCCGTGCTGACATTGGGCGTGCTCGCCAACTTCTCGTCGATCCCGCGCAGGACGTCCCCAATAGTAAGGGGACTGCCATCCCGAGAGGCCCTGCACATCGCGACGAATCGCTCGTGCGGAATGTCGGCGTTGAACACCGCTCGACATTCGGTGAGCCCAGCCGCGAAGGCGGGTTGTCGGAGGCGACCGTCGTGTAGGAAGGCCGGGGTAAGGCGCTCGCGAACGTCCCATCGGAGAGGGAAAGAGGCGAGGAGGTCGGTGATGGGAGCAGGCGGAGCGGCGGCGAAAGCAACGGGAGCGGCAGCAGCGGGGGCGTGCGTGACAGGGACGGTGGACGGCGGAGGAACCAGAGGCCTGTGGAACGAAGGCCTGGGTTTCGCGACCGCCGAGGTCGAGGGTGTGGAGTTCGCGGGAGCAGGTTGGGACGCGGGGCCGAGAGACACAGGCGCGGAGACGAACCTCACGGCGGCGGGCTTAGGCGGGCGCGCGGGCTTGACGGCGCGAGTAGCGACCTCGGGGGACGTGAGCGGAGTGCCATACAGGGACACGCCGGGCCCCCCGTCGGAGCTGCTGTCGGTGGCTCCAGTCCAGCTGGACGCATACGACGCTTTGGATCCGGGGCGAGTGTTCGGGGGAGTGTCGGGAACGCGGCCGACGGGAACGCCGGGGTGGGAGGCGTGGACGGACGCCGGCGGAGCTGGAGGGATGGGCAGCGGCCGCGAGGCGGATGACGGTGGAAGGAATGGCGCATGCGCACGCTCATCCAGTGGCACGGAGGGCCGCGTGTGCTGCGGGGGGATTGGCGGGGGCGCAAGAGAGGTAGTGCATGGTGGTGGTGGTGGGAGACCAGAAGGCGGCGGCGGGAGGGCAGACGGCGGGGAAGGAAAGATTAACGGCGGGGGAGGGCAGATGAGCGGCGGTGGGAGAAGGGTATACGGCGGCGGGGGAGGGGACGGGGGAGGGGGGAGGCAGGACGGAGGCGGGGCAGGCTGGGGCAGCGGAGGGATTATCAGTCGCGACGAGCGGACAATCGATGGCTTCTGCCCCAGCGTCGGGCCGGAGGGAGTGGACAACGCCGGAGCGCTTCCGCGCCGACCGTGCGCTTCTTCGCCACGAGCGAGGGGATCACCGCCAAGCGTGGTGGTCTGTCTTCTCCCAAACGAGTCCGGAAGCCGACCAGCACTGGACCGGGAGGCCTCGCGTGCGCGCGCGCTGGGAGGACTCCCGCACGCGACGTCGGTCGTGGGTTGGCCACGCGAGAGCCCAGATGGGCGATCCTGTGGCTGAGCCATTGCCGATTTGGAGGGGGAGGGGGAGGTGCGGGTGTTTTCACCGGGGGTGGGTGCGAACTCTGAAGCAGAGGAACGAGGAGGAGTGAGAGCGAGGGGAGAACGAGAGGGCGATTGGGGCATGAGCAGGAGTGTGGCTGAGCAGGGCGCACCTTTTATATACTGCTAGTGGGCAGGGACTTCTCTGGAGTGGTCAGTAGAATTCGCGGATTTGGAAGGAGGGGCTGTTCGATGGTCTTTGCGTGCCGGACGCGACTCCCGTGCGCGCTGGGGGCACCGTTGGACTTGCTGGCTTGCCATTGCGAGGACGTGTCGGTAGAGGGGGTCAGATGGTTGTTTGGATGTTTGCACAAGATGTGGGGGCGGGACAATCTGCTGTAGCGCGCGTTGAATGTCGACGTTGAGGGTAGTTCCGGGCCGGGGACAGCGTCTATGCTCCTTCAACTCCCGACGGTCTCAGATTTTCCAACGCTCTCGCTTTGCTCTCCGCCTCGCTCTTCTCCCTCTTTGTCTGGCCGAACGCCACATCCCCTCATCTCTGGATCAAATCTGGCGGTCTCCACATCAAATCCCCGGCCTACCCTTCCACATCGGCACTTGCTACCCAACTGCTCCTCAGGCGCAACTATCGCCTGCCACACACACAACTACTGGAGATTTAGATCGCAGAGGGACGCCGCGGGCGAATGTTCCGGGTATTCGCATCTTCAATCACATCGTCGTCCGTGTCGTCACCTCTCCCCATTCAAGATCCACACTAGATCAGCGAGACCTTGTCACGCACCAGAAGCCATATTCTCTTGAGCCTTTTGTGACGATCGTACGCTTGACTCTTTCCATTTTCAATCATTTATGTGGATTCGACGTGCTGTCAAACTAGACACCATCCTAATTGAGCTCGAGAGCAGCAGAGCCGTAAAATGGGTGAGTGTCCAACGTAGGATTCCTGCATTGTGTTGTGTCTTGCCGCCAATGGCACGCTCTCTGGCCCGTCGAGCTCTCACGCCGTGCCAGAGAGCATGACTCGGCACCCTGAGATTGCTCTCAAGACCTGTTCGCACCGGCCGTACGCAGAAGCTGGGAAAGCGGGTGGGCGTTGTACGCGTCACCGGTCTACGCGTTTGTGGCTTGGCTTCTAGAAGGCTCAGGGGGACGCTCCAGCACCGCTCCCACCCAGCGCGCGGCCAGACGGATGCGGACGGCGGGCGCACGGGGGAAAAGCTTGAGGCGGACGGGCTTTGTCTCCCTTTGTCCCGCCCGGACGAGCGTCGAGTGAGCCTCGTGCTCAGACGCGTTCGGTCGTCGCGCGGCTCGTTGGGACGCTCCGCTCGCCCGCGTCCGTGCGCGGGCTTCCGCGGGTACGTCGCGTATCGACAGAACCGCTCTCTACACCGTCGCGGTCGAGTCCGGGCTCTCGCGCGTTTGCGTCGGCGGCGCTGGCGCCGAGCGCGAGGGAGCCCGGCCGTCCTTGAGACTCGCTTTGTCCAGAAGGGCGCCTGCAGAGCCCCACGCTCGACCGGTCTGTCGTTCCCGTCCTTCCAAACCCGCTCCTGCTGCGGCAACTCCCAGCGACATGCCCCCTTGTAGTGCCAAGCGCGAGTGTATTCTGGGACGACAGGCCAAGACCTGTGTCAGACAAAGTGGTCCACCGCCTGCCTGGACATGCACATGGCGTGGGTGGCCGCGCAGCAGTACGAGATACGTCCCGAGTGGTCACATAGAGCGATGGGCAAGTGAACTTGCAGGCGTCGCGAATGGCAATGGCACGACGTTGTTACGCTGCTGTGGCCAGGCTCCGGTCTTGACAGTCCTCCTGAGGTCATGCCACTCAGCCCGATGTACGTCTGCGGCGCGACCGAAATGACACCCAGGTACATCCTCTGTCTCGTGCACATACCACATTCCTCGCTTCAAGACGAGGCCTCAACGTCGCAGATACCTTTGTGGCTTCGCACCCGTGCGGTTGTAGAACAGCAATCCCTCCCCAAGGCCTCGAACAGCCCAGTCGGCGAGTCTCTCGTTTGTTTGTCGACGAAGTCGCTCAACGCCCCGCTGCAGTTGGTACACAATTCCCGAAACAACTCGCTCGCTTCCATCGTGCTCTGTGACTGCCCGATCGACCCACCCGGTCCGCAGAGCGTACGTTCCTCCTATGGCATCCATCTACCTGCACCAGGCGCAATCATCGCTCACCTCGCTTGCGGGCTTCACGCAGGACGGCGCACACAGAGCCGCGTCCGACACGGGCGGATCCGGAGCAACCGTTCGCCGTGGCCCGAGCGAAGCGAGCCGAAGCACAAAAGGCTCGCGGGAAGGCCGCGGTGGGGCGGGCGGAGTGCGCACGCGCGCACCCCCGCGTCGCCGCCGGGGCGATCTACCCCGTCCACGCGTACGCTCCACGGAGGCGTGCGCACTGGCCGCCTGTGGGTCCCTGTGGCACGCGCGCGGCCGGGGCGCCGCGGCGCGCAGAGAACGGATGGAGATCGGAGCGGCTTGTTCGCGCATGGACCCTCCCGCGATCGGACGCGGCACACGCCCGATCTGCACGTCTGGTGGCTCGATGCCATCCAGATGGATCAAGATTATGTCTTGTGAGATTGGCGAAGCGGATCAAGTTGGTTATGTGGAGGGGGACGAAGCGTGTGCGCAGCCCGGCGTACGAGATGTTATTGGTATCCCCGAGTTTCTGCTCTGCACACAGACGGGCGCCATAAGACGCTCTTCGTGTACATATGTGTCTGTAGCGACGCAATGAGTGGAGGAGAAATGCGCATCGGGGGGTTGTGCATGCAGACCCGGGCGCGTATACACTGGACATATACTTATGAGACCTGATGAGTCTTGTGGTCACGGAACAAGACGTCATAGTTCACAACCGCGCCGGAGCTTGAAATAGACGTCATCATTGACATGTAAACACTGCCAAAGTCCAGACACGGAGTGGCTCTGCCGACCAGATACAATGTCCAAGGGAAGGGTATATGTAGATAAATAAGTGAGGATGACCATCCGTCGTATCTAACGCGTGATAGTGGAGTCGTGTTGAATGTCGTGAGGGGTATGGATAGTGTCTTTAGGAATCCGAATGAGGAGTCCGGTACTGAGGGAAGAGCCCTGGATGGGAAACAACTCGAGCATGTGGAGAGTAAAAGATGGTCCGACGGTGGGAGACACGCGATAAGCGTGTGGAGAGACGATGATTAAAGTCCTTGTTGAAAAGCATACGGGGTATATGACGTCGTGAGGAAGATCTAGGGAGAGGGCATCGGTCAACGGGGAGCTCGACGGCGACGGCTGCGGTGCGGACACACCTAGACGGGCCGGCGCCTGTCTCCCAGCACCACCGCAAACTCCTGCGACGTTCCGGTCTCATTCAGACCCCAGAAGAAGCACCGGTCGCCGTCCAGGAGGTCCGCGTACGTCGCGTTGCCCCCACACGCACGGCCGATCTGCCCCGCGCGCGCCCCAACCGGTTCGTCCTCAAACAACCAATTGCACCTCTCCGCGAGCTTCTTCGCGATGCATTTGAAGACATCCGCGACGGTGAGGGGTCCGCGTCCAGACGGTGTGCAATGCGCGAAGAACTCGGTGTTCGAGCCTGCGTTGAAGACGATCTTGCACCGCGAGAAGCCGGTTCCGAATGCCTGATCTTCGCAGCGCGGGTCGCGGAGGAGGTCGTGCGGGAGGGCTTCGCGTAGGTCCCACCTGTGAGGATGCGGGAGAGAGGCGAGGAACGGGGTGATGGGGTGGTATGGAGCGGTGGGGGTGGTCGTGGACGTCGAGGTGTGTGTCACCGTTGTTGAAGTCGAGGTCGAGAGGGTGGTGGATGAGGCCCGATAGAATCGGACGCGCGGGCGGGGAGGTGCAGGCGCGGGCAACTCGTCATGCACGTTGGACCCGGGGGACGTCGCAGGGGTAATGCACAGGGACGCTCCTTCGCTGCTCGGGCTGAAGGAGAAGGAGGGGCCAGACGACCGAGTGCTGCTCGCGGGGCTACCGCGGCGTACGCCATCGTTGCCGGGGGTATCCGCTGGAGGAGCCGATGGAGAAGAGAGTGGAGGTGATGAAAGGTTCGACGGCGGAGTCGACGGCCATGGGGGGAGCGATAGGCGCGACGATGGCGATGGGTGGGCAGAGGAGGCATCGCCTGTGGGCGATTCCCAGGTCGATGCCTCCCAAACGCCGAGAGCGCGGGCCGGGGTGACGTCCTCCCTGCGCGAGCTGAGAGCACGCCGCGGAGCCGCGTTCCCGCTTCCACTCGCCGCGGGACCGTCTTGCGCCAGCCTTGCGCGGGTTTCTTGCCCGTCGAAGGAGCGAGAGGGGTGTTCTCCGTGCTCCAGGCCGTCCGTGCCATCAGCAGACCCTACGCGGAGGGCCTGCAGACCAGGAACTAGGCGCGCGACGACAGCGTCGTGTGCGGGCGCAAGCTGCAACTGGTAGTGGCCGCCGACACGCGAGACCTCTGGATGGCCATGCGCGCGCGGGAAATTGGGTGCGGGAGGCAGGGACTGGAGTGCCGAGGAGCGGAGGGGGCGAGAGTGTGGAGAGGGATGAGTGAGGGTGGGCATGGCCTGAAGGACGGCGGAGGGTGCGGCGGAGGGTGGAACGGAGGGCACCGACTGTACGAGGGGGCGGGGCTGGGTTGGATGAGGACATCGCGGAGCGGTGCGCACGTATTATAGACATCCTGCTGTCTGTGTGTACCGGTGGGCACTCCTTCCCAACCCGACTGAGGAGGAGCGGGATATGCGAATCCGCGGCGCTGAAGAGACTCCCGTGCGCGCTGTGGGCGGTGTCTTGACTGTGGCCTCTGCATGGTCGTTGGAGGTCGCCGTCAAACTTTTGGAATATTCAAGCGTGAGGATGGACAGGAGGAGGTTAGAATGCGGGGGAGAGAAGGTTGTGGCGGAGGAAGAGAGGAGGGAGCGCCGGGCGAGGGCAGTGCGACTGGCCATGGCGTCTCACCGCCACTCCCCACTCTCCTCCTACCATGTCGCTTCCCTCTGTGTGTCCGTCTTGCTGTCGACATCTCCACTCCCCGCCTGTACTCGCCTCTTACACCTCCAAGCCACAACATCACGGCCAACGACACCTTCTTGCCAGGACACACGCAACACTCTGCTGAGAGTATCCAATTGGGATGCATGCGTTCATTCGCACCTTATGCCCGGTTCCCTTGGATCTAGTGACCCCCTGAAGCGGCACGAGCTCCGCTCGTTGTTTTCAATGTCGACGTTGACATTGTCGACGAGCCAGCTTGCTTCAGTGACGATTGGCCACGGCCAGGCTGTTGCCCAAACGGTGAGTAGTTCCCTCACATCTTCACGCGCAGATCCTCCCCTCGTTCGTGGCGCACTCGATGTCTCTGCACGGCAGTGTTGTCAATGCACGTAGCAGTAGTATCTGGACTACATCATTATCTGGGAGTGGAGTTGTCGGGATATATCAATATTTGGTTGTCTGCGTATGCGACGATTACAACTCCCCTTCAACATGATCCACTCTCTCGTGTCTTGTGCCACAGAGGAGGGCATGAACATCGCCCTCAGGCATGCGTGCATCCCGCCCTACGTCCATCCGGCTAAGTCGGTGTGCGCGCACGTCGCCGGGGCTGCGAACCCAGAGATTCGGGCGCGACGAGTCGGCTCGGGCGCTCGGGCGGTGGCGTCGCCCGGGCACAGTAGCGTAGACAAGCACGCTGTACAGACGGCTGGCATGCGTCAGCAGAAGTGTGTGCGTCATATGTCGGGAGGACCTGTTGGGACGAGCGGCGTCGGGGCAGTCCAGCGACCGATGTGGGTGCGCCCACTCGACACCGCCCGCGACGCAAAGACAATAACACTTGGCCGGGCCGTGACCTACCGCAGCGCCTTGGTTGTGAGGCACTTGGCAGAACTCTAACCTTGGCTCCCACTGCTCGCTCAGTAGGGGGAATGTGGACGCATCCTGGACATCCATTCGCTGCGTCAGTGCGCTCGTCCAGATGGCTGCGATTGGGAGGACACAGTGAGGTGTTTCAGGATTTATCAGCAGTCAGATATGCTGGGGGACCGGAGCCTGACGTACGCACGATAGCCCTCCCGACTTCACACATACCCTCCTTTTCTAAGCTTGCCTCCCATGGAGACCCTGTGATGTCGGATGGAGGACCCGTATGGAACACCGTGAAAGAGTGTGCAGCTGGGCTTTGTTTCTGAGACTCACGATCCAGCCATTCCACGATATTCACGCCAGTGTAGACGATCGCCGCTCTCCATTCCCCCTCGATAAGCATATCAGTACCGCCCTGGCACCGCGTCTACTGAGCTAAAAGCGTCCAGAGAGACGCTGCCACACCGCGATAGCGCGAGGCCTGCGACGGGCCTGGTCCTCGCTGACGTAGACAAGAAGCCCGACAGAGCTTCGCGGGCGGCGGCTTCTGTCTCACTTTCATGAGCGCGGACGCACAGCAAGAACACCGGTCTCGCGCTCGGAGCTCGGGAGAACCTGACCAAACGCCTCTTCCCGCGGTGCCGCCAGGGTCTGTCCTTCCATTCTCCAGACCCGAGACCAAGGTGTGGACGCTGGGCGGGTGCACGAGACACGTCCCCATCGCGGCGCCATTAATCGACATGGATGTGAGTGAATACCACAACGAGGACGTCGTACTATACTTGCGCAGAGTATGGTCGGATGAAGAGAGGGCATGACGGCGTTGCGAATGTTGGTATAAAACCACCGTCCTTCCGGACTTGAGATCAAGCACGTACGGCCCGCCGCTGTAGCAAAAGCATATATGCGACATTGTTGTGGGATTGACTCGCTACACCCTGCCCACCTCCAGTGAGTGCGGCGCGACCTAGAATGGACGCCCGGCTCTGACAGCCTTCGCTGCCTCACTCATCGCTTCGTCGCGCAAGTAACGCCCGTAGATCTCCGTGTACTTGTCCTTCTCCTGCAACAGCTTCGTGTAAGCATCCCAGCACACGCGAAATGAAGATCGCCACATACGCTGCTCGTCTTCTTCAGGCTGTCCCGCGACTCAATCCTCTCAGCGTACTCCTTCCACCCGCCGCCGACCGCCGACCGGTCGTACCCTCGGTTGTCCCTCAGTATATAGTCGCGCACAATCCACGGCGCGATAGCGACGTCGGCAAGCGTGAACTCCTCGCCCGCGAAGTACGGGCCCTTGACCTGCGCCATGAGCGTTCGGAGTGCGTTGTAGAACTCCTGCAGATTGTCTGCCTGCTTTGCGGGCTCCTGCGCCATGACGGTGCGCATGAAGGCGGGGACGACGCTCTTGCTGATGAAGTCGACCCAGATGCGCACGCGGCCGCGCGCGATCGGATCGGAAGGGAGGATGCTGGGCGTCTGGGAGAGGAAGGCGTCCTCGAGGAACTCGCATAGGATCAGGGATTCGTAGAGCGCCTGTCCCTTCCACTCGACGGCGGGGACGAGACCCTTTGGGTTGATTTCTGTCCGTACGTGGGGTGAATGCGGCTGAGGCAGCACTAACATCGCGAGCGCGAGAAGGACGTACCGAGGAAGTGTTTCTCTTTCTTGTATGGGTTTACTTCGACGTACTGGTAGGGAATGCCGCGCTCTTCGAGAACGATCCAGGTGCGTTGGACATACGGGCAAAACTGGACGTAAGTGTGAGAGGATGGTACTGAACGCTGAGCCGAGGCTTACCCAGCCGGAGTAAAATACGAGATCCTGCTTATCTTGGTGCTCGCGGAAGCCAGACCTGTTGCGTGGGGGAAGATTTTCACGTCGGGAACGCTCATGATTGATGCAGTCGTGGACAGTCTCGAGTTGTGCAGATGGGGGTAGCAAACAGCAGCAGGCCAGTGTTTAGACGTTTATATCTGGGTCTCAAATGAATGAGTAACCACACTCTCAGCGCACGCTTTCAGGGGCCTGAGAATTAACACATCCGGAGGTCCGGTGACGAATGGACGCTCCAAAGGAGCTCATCTAGAAGGTTTTGTTTGAACTGAATAACAAATTTGAGACAACGAGAGACCATACCTTTGGCTCAGTTACGTGGAAGGTGCGCAGATGGTACAAGGTATATTCGCAGCGTGGTGAACGAGGTCAAAAGGCAAGCGACGATTTGGCGCGCTCAACGTATCTGTCAGGAGAATTTTGGGGTCCTTTGGGGGACCCCGGATGCATGGGATGACGTCACGCGTCGTGCTACGACAGCCCCGGGCGACCACTCAGTCCAGGTGCATGAGACCAAAGTGAGCATAATTGCTCGATATTATCTCGAACGCGTACCTCTCCAGTGATATTTCTGACGAGGCTGCGACTAGTGCTTATACTAAACTCTGAAACACGTCTCTGCGTCCTCCCAATCGAAGCCATCTGGGGGAGCACAATGACGTAGGGCGGATGTCCAGGATACGTTCACATCGGTCGCACCTCCAGATTGGCGAAAGCGCGATCAATTGAGTATGTCGACGGGGTTCGTGCTGGACAAACTGTGTGTGTGCGCGCGCGCGACTCCGTCACCTGTCGCGGAGTTCTCCGCCCTGGAATGTTGTGTGCGAGCGCTGAGCGGTGCCGGGTGGCCACGGTCCACCGTCGAGGAGCGATGCAAACAAGGGATTGCTGTGGCCCCAGGCAAGACCAAGACGTGCGCCGATCGTGAGTCCATACGCCCGACGGCGCTTAGATCTTGTGTTCTCCGACGCCGCCGCTCTCAGTGGACGGTTGTGGGTCCCGCGGTCACAGCAGCGCGGAGGGTGAGCGATGGCAGTGACCGGTGACGAAAGCCGCAGCGCCTGGAACAGCAGTCCCCTCAGTTCCTCCCGCGAAGCTCCAACAGGCGATCGAGACTCACCGGACCCACTCTCGCGCCTCGGCCCTCTTCCCCGGCCGCTCGTCCACGTGTCCGCTCCGTCTCCGTGGGACGCGGAGCGATCTAGCTTCGGAGCTTCAAGCTTCAAGTTCGGAACCAAAGCGCACACCCGGGGCGCGTGAGCACCGCATGGCCGACCAGGGGCGGCGCCCAGCAATGCATGATCGCCAGGAGGTGGCTGGGTGGCCGTGCAGCTTGATCCCGGCGATAAACAATGCGGCAGCATAGGAGGCCGATTTAGGCTGGCCACGATGAATAGGGTGGATAGGACAGCCGCGGGCGGACGTTCATGTAGGTTCATCGTGAGCCTGCAGGGTCCCACGGGTGACGAGGTGGGGCCCCACGGGGTGCGCTGCGGTGCCCGGCAAGGAGGCGATTTGCGTGAGGGTGCTTCTGGTTGTCGCAGAGTTTGGTCGCACGTGGGGTCAGCGTGCACGAGCTGCGCATATAAGTAGCTATGTAGCTCAAAGCTAGCCGAGAGAGCGGACCGGGATGTGCGCAAATTTACCTGGCGAGCTGCGCTCAGAAGCGCTTGCTGTTATGGCCTGCTCCGCCTATCCGTTTACGAGCATCGGCGCGCACCCGCAACGGACGTCTTAGCATACGATCACCGCAGCCACTAATTAGTGTACATGGTTTATATGCCCGCCTCCGCATCCCTGCCTCGGCACGCGATTGCCTCAGGCTCCCTCGTCATCCCCCGCCTTTCCTTCCCTCCCGCTCTGCGAGCCAACGAGGACACTCGCGCTTCTACACTACCGTCCTTACACGCTTACGCCACCCGTACCCGCCTAATCGACACCCTCTCCCGCGCACGTGCGCCTACCCTTGTCCGCGCCCGCTCGACCTCGCCCGCGCTCCCGCGATCTCGCGCGCGCGACCGCAACACTTGCTGTTTCACAGGGTTGACGTATGTTCGATCATGGTGGTTACTAGTCCGCCAGCACATCGATGTGTGTATGTGTGCTACATCCGTATGACGGGGTTCGGTAAATGAGGGGAAGTGGTGGTGGTAAGAAAGGAACACAAGATCTGGCGCCTATCGGCTCGGCGAAACCTGCTGGCGCTCTCCATGAATTTACATCAGATTTTATCTCCGATTTTGTGAAGGCCGGCCGCGGAGCCCCACAACACGCTAAGACATCACCCGCGCAGCTAACTACATCGTCACCCGGAAGATGGTCTGAATGAATGAACCCTCAGGGCAAGAAAGGCGGGCTCGTGCCAGGGCCCAGGAGCCACGCTTTCTTGCCTCGACGGTCCACGTCTGCTAGTATTCCGAATCCCGCCGGACTTTGCTACTGCTACATACAACGCAGCCAGTATCTGCGTATGGGCCGAGACTCAAAGCCTTGTCTCAGCAGGTGAGGGAGGGGAGTACTGGAGGGATCGAAACGAGACGATCAGCGAGAACATGCGTTGCGCCGTGCGCCGTGCCTGGAGCTCGAGTCTGTTCACCGGGACTACTGTATGTATGTGTACTATTGTGTCGTGCGTAATGGGGTTTCCTTGTAAAGTAGTAGTTAGTGAGAGCTGTACGAACGTGATCCGCATTATAGAGCACGCGCAGGCAGAGGGGGTAAATTAGGATAGGAGTGCAGGGAGTGTGCGTGTGGGGTCGTGTGGGGTCGTAATAAAAACGCAATTCCGGGCCATGAGAGCAGTCGCGTCTTTAACCAACGGACAGTGCTCTATACGAGACGAACGGGTCAATTAGCCACTGACGTACGCACACCAAGCCCCCGGACCCACATACCTCAGTTCTGCGACGGGTCCCCTAAGATGACCAACACCTCATCCACATTGTCCGTCGGGTGCAGCTCGAGCAGCACGCTCTCGCGCCTGGGGTACCAGTCGACGTTGACCATCGTGTCCCCGTCGGCGCCCAGCCGATGCCGTCGCTCTTTGACCGCATGCTCGTAGCGCCAGCTCCCGTTCGGGTCGTCCGCCGTGAGCCACTGCGTGCTCTTGTACATCTTCCGCACGATCGCGCTGAGGACATCGCGCACCGTGAGCGGCGCTCTGTCCTCGCGCCGGACGGTGCAGGCGAACGTCGGCCCGCCTTGCTCGTCTGCGCTCCGCGTCGCCAAGGTCCACAGCGGGTTGAACATCAGCTTGAGCTCAGAACGCCGTGGCTGGTGAACGCGGGTGGTTGAGTGGAAGTCCGGCGGGGAGGCTCCTTGCAGGTGCGGAGGTCCCAGGTGTGGTAGTCGACGAAGTAGCGCAGGAGGTCGACGAGCACGGGCCCGACGTCATCCCCAGCTTGAACTCGGGTCGTCAGGTGACGTCGGAGGCGTCCCATGCCGCTCTGCGAAGAGGGAGCGGGTGGAGTCTGCGGACCCGGACGACTGGTGCCCGCTGCGGACGCTCGTCGGCGTGCCGCGCGCCCTCAGCGTTCGTGGGCGAGCTCCAGCGCCGCAGCTGCGTCGGGGCGGGGGATGCGCGGGGGGATATTGGATTGGTCGTGGGCAGTGGCAGGGACGTGGGATGCGCAGGGGGTGATGGTGAGGGCTGAGAGCACAGCTGCGAGCCCGACGCCGGGGCGGGAACGAGCGCCGCGTCCTCGGTGCCCTGGGGAGCGGGGCGGTGACTTGCGCGGAGGGCGCGGGGAATGGCGGGGAGAGGGCGGGACCGCACGGCGGGGCCACATTCTTGATCGTGAGCGGGTGCAAAGGCATAGCCGGGGCGCGGGGAGTGGCGTTGCCCAAGACGGGTCCTCGGAAGTCATGGCTGTGCGAGGGGTGCGGCGTGCAGGGCGGGGAGCGCAGAAGGCGCGAGGGTGGGAGTGACATCCGGGAGGTCGACCGCGCGGAGGAGTGGTGGATGGAAAGGCGGAGCGTTCGGGGGAAGGGGAGGGTGTTTGGATCAACGCGGGCGGAGCTGGTGGGTACTCCTCGGTCTGGTTGGAGAAGCGAACATATGCGTTGCTGCCCGCGCGCTGGCGACCACCGTGCGACGCGACGTCCGAGACATTGGCCGCGGACGCCCGTTGGAAAAGTGGTGCGGGTTGTAGACATAGCGCACGGTCCTGGCGCGCAGGCGCAGAGAGTAAAGACGAAGAGAAGTGGAGTGTGGAGAATGAAACGGGTGGTGACTCCCCCCCCAGCCACTCCGCCTTATACGAGGGCGCGGTCCCGCGACCTTCCTCTCTTGACATGACGGTTAATTGGAACATGTGCCGCGGAGACCTCGCACACGTACCGACCCTTGGGAACAGAACGACTGTGTGGGACAGGGGCACAAGTACCTGAAACGCGACCGGAGCAGGTAGATTTAGACGGCACTGCTCACGACAACCGGATGGGGATTGTCTTGCGAACCGAGAAGGTTCACTGCGGGCACGGGCGGCTGGCACCAGGAGGCTCGGAGGACGGGACTTCCCGACATGCAGCGCTCGCTCCGAGCGCCAGGCCTGAAGGGTGTCTCGTCTGATAACGCGACCCATCCACCTACTCGGTCCCTGTGCGCGTCGAGGGCCCACGTACAAAGGGACGCAAACACTGGCTGTTGGCAGTGAGAGGGAAATGCACAGACATGTAATATGGTTGCTTATCAATGACGGCATGCCCGACAAACGAATACAAAACCAGGTGGAGCGCACGCACCACCGCCTACCATGGGCGGTGTGACAATCGAAATCAATCCCGTCTCTATCGCAGCTGGAGTCCATGGCCGACGAGTGCAGCCCCGCACAGCTATCTAATCCTAATAACATGTGACGGTTCGGACCTCGCGCATCTCAATTTCCCGAGGATGAGCGCGGAGGACCAGACTCCGGGGTCGCCGATGCTATCCAGGCGAGGACAGGACAAGCGTTTCCCTACGCACGGCGGGGACACTTGTTCTGGCCCCTCCATAGCAACCAACGTCTTCAAAATCACGAAGACGAAGTTCCGACAAGCGACGAAACTGCTAGATACACTCACATCGACATTTCGGAGAGAGCATGTGCTCCCGTCGTCCCCTGGGAAAGACCGATGTAACAAGTTGCGTTCAGCGGGCTTGGGGTTCGCACAGCGCGAATTGGATGGATCTGCAAAGGAGCCCACGGGCATCAGTTACGAAAGCCTTCATTGCGGAACGTCCACGCCCATTCGGGGCTTTCTCGCGTAAACCCGGAGACAGAGGCTATAGGTTCGCGCGAGAAGGATCACCGCAGCAGTGCCTTCGACTCGATTTCCGAACGACGTCGATGCCGCGGCGCCTGACGCACGCAGTACGCAGGCAGCCTCTCGCACTCGACCCCCGCAAAAGAAGCAATACGTTGCACAAGACGGACCTCGCGCCCGCCGACGAGCCACGATAGACGCGGCACCCAACAGCGCCCCGTCCCCGCCGCCGAACCCGACGATGAGATCGCGCGGTGCTCTCGCGATCTGGCC